>NC_141001.1:28184363-28308774 GCF_052327205.1 Somniosus microcephalus
GAACATCCTTCCGCAGATGGGGCGACCAAAACTGTACACAATACTCCAGATGCGGTCTCACCAGCACCTTGTACAGCTGTAGTAAGGTATCCCTATTCCTATACTCGAACCCCCTTGATATGAAGGCCAACATACCATTTGCCTTCTTAATCGCCTGTTGCACCTGCATGCTCTCCTTCAGTGACTGGTGCACAAGAACACCCAGGTCCCTCTGCACTTCCCCATCTACCAATCTATTGCCATTTAGATAATAATCTACCCTCCTGTTTTTACCCCCAAAGTGGATAACCTCGCATTTATCCACATTATAGTGCATCTGCCACGTATCCGCCCATTCCCCCAACCTGTCCAAATCGCACTGTAGCCTCCTGACATCCTCATCAGAGCCCACCCCTCCTCCTAGTTTAGTGTCGTCAGCGAATTTGGAAATATTGCATCCAATTCCCTGATCCAGATCATTTATATATATTGTGAACAGCTGGGGTCCCAGGACAGATCCTTGCGGCACCCCGCTGGTCACTGCCTGCCACTCTGAAAACGAGCCGTTTATTCCAACTCTCTGTTTTCTATCCGCCAGCCAGTTCTCTATCCACGTTAATACTTTGCCCCCAATCCCATGAGCCTTAATTTTGCATGATAATCTTTTGTGTGGAACCTTATCGAAGGCTTTCTGGAAGTCAAGGTACACCACATCCACTGGCTCTCCCCCATCTATTTCACCAGTTACTTCCTCAAAAAATTCCAGCAGATTAGTCAAACACGATTTACCCTTTGTAAATCCATGTTGACTCTGTCCGATCCTTTCCCCATTTGTCAAGTGCTCCGCTATTTTATCCTTAATAATGGACTCTAGCATTTTGCCCACAACCGATGTAAGGCTTACTGGTCTATAATTCCCTGCTTTCTCTCTACCCCCCTTTTTAAATATTGGGGTAACATTAGCTACCCTCCAATCCACGGGTACTGTTCCCGAGTCAATGGAGTTCCGGAAGATGATCCTTAGAGCATCTGCTATCTCCAGGGCCACCTCCTTAAGTACCCTAGGATGTAGTTTATCAGGCCCCGGGGATTTGTCGGCCTTCAGTCCCCTCAACTTACCCAACACCATATCCCTAGAGATACTAATTTCTGTCAGCTCCTCCCTCTCATTAGTCCCTATGTTTGCCGATATTCCTGGGAGGTTATTTGTGTCCTCCTTTGTGAATACAGAACCAAAGTATGAGTTTAATTGGTCTGCCATTTCCTTATTCTCCATTATATATTCTCCCGAATCGGACTGCAGGGGACCGACTTGGGATTTTACCAGTCTTTTCCTCCTGATATACCGATAAAAGCTTTTGCAGTCTGTCTTTATGTTTGCTGCAAGTTTACTTTCGTATTCTATTTTCCCCTTCCTGATTAATCCCTTTGTCCTCTTCTGCTGTATCCTGTACTGCCCCCAATCTTCCGGTCTGGTGCTTTTTTTTGCCAGTTGATATGCCCTTTTTTTTGATTTTATGCTGTCCCTAATTTCCCTCGTTATCCCTTGTCCCACCCAGTATTTTAGATATTAATGTATGGATCTCCCACACACTTGTTCCCCCCCCCAGTAAATCAGTTATTAATGTATGGATCTCCCACACACTTGCCCCCCCTGTATATTAGATATTAATGTATGGATCGCCCAGACACTTGTCCCTCCCAGTATAATAGTAATTAATGTATGGATCTCCCACACACTTGTCCCACCCAGTATTTTAGATATTAATGTATGGATCTCCCACACACTTGTTCCCCCCCCCCAGTAAATCAGTTATTAATGTATGGATCTCCCACACACTTGCCCCCCCTGTATATTTGATATTAATGTATGGATCGCCCAGACACTTGTCCCTCCCAGTATAATAGTAATTAATGTATGGATCTCCCACACACTTGTCCCACCCAGTATTTTAGATATTAATGTATGGATCTCCCACACACTTGTTCCCCCCCCAGTAAATCAGTTATTAATGTATGGATCACCCACACACTTGTCCACCCCCAGTGTATTAGTTATTTATGTATGGACCTCCCACACACTTGTCCCCCCCCAGTATATTAGTTATTAATGTATGGATCTCACACACACTTGTCCCTCCCCCAGTATATTATTATTAATATATGGATCTCCCACACACTTGTCCCTCCCCCAGTATATTAGTTATTAATGTATGGATCTCCCACACACTTGTCCCTCCACCAGTATATTAGTTATTAATGTATGGATCTCCCACACACTTGTCACCCCCCCAGTATATTAGTTATTAATGTATGGATCTCCCACAGACTTGTTCCTCCGCCCCAGTATATTAATTCTTAATGTATGGATCTCCCACACACTTGTCACCCCCCCAGTATATTAGTTATTTATGTATGGATCTCCCACAGACTTGTTCCTCCGCCCCAGTATATTAATTCTTAATGTATGGATCTCCCACACACTTGTTCCTCCCCCCAGTATATAATTATTAATATATGGATCACCCACACACTAGTTCCTCACCCCAGTATATAAGTTATTAATGTATGGATCTCCCACATACTTGTCCCCCCCAGAATATTAGTTATTAATGTATGGATCTCCCACACATTTGCTCCCCCCAGTATATTAGTTATTAATCTATGGATCTCCCACACACTTGTTCCTCCTCCCAGCATATTAGTTATTATTGTATGGATTGTCCACACACTTGCTCCCCCCAGTATATTAGTTATTATAAATCTCATCATCATAAAGAAACTACTCATGAAATAACACTGGGTGGCCAGCTGGTGGCACCGTCCAAGGAGTATAAATACTCGGGCGTGGGCCCAGCTTGCCCAGGGACATTTTGTAAGACAGGTATTAGTGAAGTACAACTAGACCTCCATGATCTGAAACAAGCTGATTAAAGCCTTGCTTTATACTCAAACCAAGTGCGTCATGAGTTTTCTTACGTCAATTTAATCAATTTGATATCGACTCCATGCTTTGGGTGATTTCGGGAACAGCCAGCTATGACTCGAACCGTAGAAGGGAACTCAGACAAGTAAGCGATCCATCATGGAGAAACTACTCAGACCCGCCCGTCTCGACCTGGACCCGAATTCATTTACAGCTGCTAAGGTATGGAAACACTGGTATCATACCTTTAGCAACTTCCTTGAGGAGTGTGGTGAGAGTGTTCCCAATAAGTTACGAATGCTTGCTAATTATGTATCCCCTCATGTGTTTGATTATATCGAAGACTGTGTAGACTATGATGCCGCTATCCAAATACTACAGCAGCTATGTGTCAAGTCCCCAAACGAAATATTTGCTCGGCATCTACTGGCCACAACTCGACAACAACCTGGGGAATCACTTGACAAATTCCTTCAGAAACTTCGCAGGCTCAGCAAGGATTGTAATCTTAAAGCTGTCACAGCTGAGCAGTACCAGGAGGAGTTAATTCATGATTCCTTTATTAATGGGGTTGCGTCTCCCTTCATACGTCAGCGTCTGTTGGAGAATAAACCCCTCAAGTTACAGGCTGCCTATGACCAGGCATGTTCTCTGGACTTAGCAAAGATGAATGCAGATACCTATCTTTCACCACGTGTACCGGCTGCCGCTTTCAATTCTAGTGACTCCTTCGATAGGCCTCGGGCAGAAGCCCTCACGGATGACGACTCCAACCCGGCTGATGACAGCCCTACCCTAGAAACCTTCACTGATGACGACCCTGCCCTAGCGGCATCTTGGCAATCTGGAAGGAAGTGTTTCTTCTGTGGAGGAGCGTTCCGTTATAGGAAATTTTGTCCTGCTCGTAACGCGACCTGCAATCATTGCAGCAAGAATGGTCACTTTTCTAAGGTATGCCAGTCAAGAGCCGCTGTTAGTAAGAAAGGCCACTTTTCTAAGGTATACCAGTCGAGAGCTCCTGTTAGTTTTGCAGCTACTATCTATAAAACTGCTCCTCCCCCAAGAGCCACTACTAAGGTTACAGCTGTTATCTATGAAACTGATCCTCCCCCAAGAACTACTACTAAGGTTACAGCTGTCAAGGGTAAAACTGCCCCTCCTCCCATCACAGCTGTTTTTCCCCAATGTCTGTCCCATGCAGCCACAAAGGTTTCGGTAAATGGACACATTTTGAGCACACTAATCGACTCATGCAGCTCTGACAGCTTCATTAGTGAGCGGGCTGTCAGTAAGTTCCCCTCGGACAGGGAAATTGCAATGGCTCTGACAACACTGACCACCAATTCTTCCGGCTTTTGTCTTGTCGAGCTTATTCTCAATGGCCGCACTTAGTTCTCCACCCAGCTTGGGTGCTCAAAAACCTATGCAGTGATGTGCTCCTGGGACAGGATTTCCAGAAACAACACAAAAGACTCACTTTCAAGTTTGAAGGGTCAAAGCCGGAGCTTACTATTTCCAAAGTACCGTTTTGTGCACTTTCGGCGGCTTCGCTCGACAAGCCCTCCTTGTTTGCCAATCTTTCCCCCCGATGTAAGCCCATAGTCACTAAATCACGACGTTTCAGCCAAGATGATCGATCCTTTATTGAGGCAGAAATCTCTCGCCTTCTAGCTGACGATATCATTGAGCCATGTTCATCTTCCTGGCGGGCTCAAGTCGTCGTTGTTAAAAATCATCTGAAGCAACACAAGAAACGTCTTTGCATCGATTACTCGCAAACTATTAACCAGTATACCAACCTGGATGCCTACCCACTACCATGCATTAATGACATAGTCAATAACCTTGCCAACTACAAGGTATTTTCAACTTTAGATTTAAAGAGCGCATATCATCAAGTACCATTAAAGGACTCTGACAAAAAGTATACGGCCTTTGAGGCCAATGGTCGACTTTACCAGTTTTGTCACCTTCCATTTGGGATCACCAATGGGGTGGCCGTCTTTCAATGGGCAATGGATAGCCTAGTCAAGCAGCAGAACTTAACGGACACTTTTCCATATCTGGATAATATCACCATTGCTGGTCATGACCAGAAGGAGCATGATGCCAATCTCCAGAAATTTTTTGACGTTCTCTGTTTTTGCAAATTAACCTTAAATGAGTCCAAATCTGTGAAATCAGTACCATCAGTCAACATCCTTGGCTACTGGGTGGGCAATGGTGTCATCAAACCGGACCCAGAATGACTTTGTCCGCTTCAGGAGCTCCCACCCCCTACGAATCTCGGCTCTCTTCGTCGGGCACTCGGCATGCTCGCCTATTATGCGAAATGGATACCCCACTTCTCCGACAAGATCCAGCCCCTGCTTCACGCAAAGTCATTTCCATTGGAGGCAACGGCTATTTCAGCTTTCAACCTCCTCAAGCGACAACTGGAAAAAGCCACGCTTCGTTCCAATGATGAAAATCTTCCTTTCGTGTTCGAGTGCGATGCATCGGATGTGGCGATCTCTGCTACCTTGAATCAAGGTGGTCGACCCGTTGCATTTCTGTCCAGAACTTTGCAGGGTATCGAGCTCCATTATCCTCCTGTCGAGAAGGAGGCTACGACCATCATCGAAGCGGTACGTAAATGGAGTCATTTTCTCGCTCGTCGCCATTTCACACTTATAACCGATCAGCGCTCCGTGGCCTTTATGCTGGATAACCGGAAACGCACTAAGATCAAGAATAACAAAAAACAACTCTGGAGGATGGAATTGGCTGCCTTTGGATACACCATACATTATCGACCCGGCAAAGAGAATGTGGCCCCAGATACCCTCACGCGGGCATTCTGCTCTTCTATGTCAACTTCGACTCTTGCGGATCTTCATACTGACTTATGCCGTCCTGGTGTTACCCATATGTTGCACTTTGTGCGACCTAAAGATCTCCCATTTTCTACGGAAGATGTGAAAAGAACATGCTCCTCCTGTAGAATTTGTGCGGAATTAAAACCGCAATTCTTCCGTCCATCGGATGGCTCACTCATACACGCTATGCAGCCTATGCAGCGACTCAGCATTGACTTTAAAGGGCCATTGCCTTCCTCAACGCAAAACACCTACTTACTTACTATGGTGGACGAATATTCACGCTTTCCCTTTGCTTTCCCGTCCCAATATGCTTACTTCCACAGTGATCAAATGCCTTGATCAAGTCTTTTCCCTTAGCGGTACGGCCAATTTCATCCACTCTGATCGGGGTCCCTCCTTCATGTCAAGCGAACTCAAAAGTTATCTTTCCCAACGGGGAATCACCACAAGTAAAACGACACCGTACCATCCCATCGGTAATGGACAGGTTGAGAGATACAACACTATCATTTGGAACGCTGTTCATCTTGCACTAAGGTGACGCAACCTACCAGACCAGCAGTGGGAAACTGTGCTCCCTGACGTGTTGCATTCCATCAGGTCTCTTCTTTCTACGTCCACCAATGTCACGCCTCACGAGCGATTCTTCAGGTTCCAGCGTCGCTCCACTCATGGGACGTCCCTACCGTCATGGTTGGCAGCTCCCGGCCCCGTGCTGCTCTGAAGATTTGTCCGATCTTCTAAAAATGATCCCCTCGTCGACGAGGTAGAACTCACGGACGTTAATCCCACGTATGCGCACATGCGGTACCCTGATGGCCGGGAGTCCACCGTTTCGCTTCGGGACCTGGCTCCCTGTCCAGCCGGTCCCATGGGCCCAACTGATAGAGGGACCCACGGTGATGATGCCGACACTCTGCGCTCCCTTGAAGCTGACGCCCTACCTGGGGCATCGAGAAATCTGCTGGCTGCCCCACCGGATCCACTCGGGGAGTCGAGCGCTTTCCGTGGGATGGCCACCCGAGGCCAGGACGCCAGTCAATCCCCGGCTATCAAACAGGATGAAGCCAGCTCTGCGCCTGTGGGGACCCACACCCGGAGTCACGATCTCCCAAGCCTCCCTCTGGTCGATCAGGGCAACACGGGCCCTGTCGATCCACCGGTAAGGATCAAGCGGCCCAGGGACCAAGACATAGTCCGGGATGACGTGGCTTCCAGCCATAAACAAAGATCTAAAAGACTGCGGCTATTCGTGGTCCGACTAATCTGTTAGGAGGAAGTCGTCGGACTTCCAAATCTTTTAGGCAGGAAGAATGTTATAAATCTCATCATCATAAAGAAACTACTCATGAAATAACGCTGGACGGCCAGCTGGTGGCACCGTCCAAGGAGTATAAATACTCGGGCGTGGGCCCAGCTTGCCCAGGGACATTTTGTAAGACAGGAACTAGTGAAGTACAACTAGACCTCCATGTTCTGAAACAAGTTGATTAAAGCCTTGCTTTATACTCAAACCAAGTGCGTAGTGAGTTTTATTAAGTCATTACTTATTAATGTATGGATCTCCCACACATTTCCCCCCCAGTATATTAGTTATTAATGTATGGATCTCCCACACATTTCCCCCCAGTATATTAGTTATTAATGTATGGATCTCCCACACACTTGTCCGTCCTCCCGTATATTAGTTATTAATGTATGGATCTCCCACACAGTTGTCCCACCCAGTATATTAGTTATTAATGTATGGATTTCCCACACAGTTGTCCGTCCCCCAGTATGTTAGTTATTAATGTATGGATCTCCCACACACTTGTCCGTCCTCCCGTATATTAGTTATTAATGTATGGATCTCCCACACAGTTGCCCCCCCCCCAGTATATTAGTTATTAATGTATGGATTTCCCACACAGTTGTCTGTCCCCCCGTATATTAGTTATTAATGTATGGATCTCCCACACACTTGTTCCCCCCCCCCAGTATATTAGTTATTAATGTATGGATCTCCCACACAGTTGTCCCCCCGGTATATCAGTTATTAATGTATGGATCTCCCACACACTTGTCCGTCCCCCTGTATATTAGTTATTAATGTATGGATCTCCCACACACTTGTCCACCCCCCCCCCGTATATTAGTTGTTAATGTATGGATCTCCCACACTTGTCCCCCCCCCCCCCAGTATATTAGTTATTAATGTATGGATCTCCCACACACTTCTCCTCCCCCAGTATATAAGCTGTTAATGTATGGATCTCCCCCATACACTTGTCCCACTCCCCAGTATATTATATTATTAATGTATGGATTTGCCACACACTTGCCCCCCCCTCCAGAATATTAGTTATTAATGTATGGATCTCCCACACCCTTGTCCCCCCCCCCCAGTATATTAGTTATTAATGTATGGATCTCCCACACACTTCTCCTCCCCCAGTATATAAGCTGTTAATGTATGGATCTCCCCCATACACTTGTCCCACTCCCCAGTATATTATATTATTAATGTATGGATTTGCCACACACTTGCCCCCCCCTCCAGAATATTAGTTATTAATGTATGGATCTCCCACACCCTTGTCCCCCCCCCCCCAGTATATTATTATTAATGTATGAATCTCTGGCACACTACCCCCCCCCCCCCACTATATTATTATTAATGTATGGATCTCCCACACACTTGTTCCAGTCCCTCCCTCTCTGCCCCTCCTCTAACCCGCCTTGAAGTTGTTTGATGATATTGTGGTGTGTGTTTGGTTTTGGTTGAAGCGGTGTGGCGGCTCATTCCCCTGGCGGAGCGGAGTTGTCAGCGAGCCAGCCCGGTGTCGGCGGCGGCCCCAGTGCTGTCCCGTGTGGGGAGCGGACGGGACCAGCCTGAGCTCCAGCTCTCTCTCCCGCCCGTCTCGCCGGCGATGGCCGAAGCCGCTCAGTTCGGTGCTGGTGCGGTCGGCGCCGAAGCTGCCGCCGATTTCCCCGGGCTGGTGGGGTTGGCCGAAGAAGAGGAAGTTTTTCTGGCCATGGAAGATGTGAAGGAGACCGGCCCGGCTGGCGGGCTGCTGCTGTCCGTCCCTGGCCACGGAGAGCCATCCGCCCGGGACATGGAGAACCAGTTTCTGCATCTGGCCATCAGGAAACAAGTCTCGTACAGGTAGGGAGGCAGCTTCCCATCGGCGCCTGTATCTGTGCAGGTCCACCCCGGCTGCAGGGGCTGAATCTGTCCTGCAACTTCTACTGAAACAGTCTTTAAAACAATATACAATTTGGAAAATTTCTATTGCATTGTGTTTATTCCAGTGAAACCCTTTGCAATTGTCAAAATATTAATAAACAAATGGTCACTTTTGATTGCCGAGATTGGCAGATTTATGGAGCATTCAGTACTGGGAAGATGTGAGGAAGGTGACATTCAGGATCAGTTGGCGTGACATATTGTGGTCTGCAGAATATGTGTCCTTTTTCATAAGAGGAAACTGGTTGTTCTCTTTAAAACCAAAATCAACCCGTGCGAAGCGGGGCTGGTTGGGTGCTGTGCAAAAATATATCGCAGTGTAACAGATGTAGCGCCATAAAATCGCGTGTGTTCGTGGTTCCTCCGTCGTTCTTTACTTAGCGGACTGACCTTCAGGAGTTCAACTGATCGGCAGATACTCCCGACTGCTGTTTGTAATCCAGATTTTACAGTGTTTTCATGTTTACAAAAAGCTCAAAGATCTCGCTGGTCTTCATGAGTGATGGAGGAAGAGGTTGAAGAACTTTACCACACAGTAAGATGTGTCTGGGCAGGCTGATTGTACCTTAAGAGCCTGTACATGAGATGTACTTTAGGAGCCTGTAGGTGAGATGTACTTTAGGAGACTGTACAAGAGGTGTACTTTAGGAGCCTGTACGTGAGGTGTACTTTAGGATCCTGTATATGAGGTGTACTTTGGGAGCCTGTATGTGAGGCGTACTTTAGGAGCCTATACGTGAGATGTACTTTAGGAGCCTGTACGTGAGGTGTACGTTAGAAGCCTGTACGTGAGATGTACTTTAGGAGCCTGTATGTGAGGTGTACGTTAGAAGCCTGTACGTGAGATGTACTTTGGGAGCCTGTATGTGAGGCGTACTTTAGGAACCTGTACGTGAAGTGTAATTTTGGAGCCTGTACGTGAGATGTACTTTAGGAGCCTGCACGTGAGATGTACTTTAGGAGCCTGTACGTGAGGTGTACTTTAGGATCCTGTATATGAGGTGTACTTTGGGAGCCTGTATGTGAGGTGTACTTTAGGAGCCTGTACGTGAGATGTACTTTAGGAGCCTGTACGTGAGGTGTACGTTAGAAGCCTGTACATGAGATGTACTTTGGGAGCCTGTATGTGAGGTGTACTTTAGGAGCCTGTACGTGAGATGCACTTTAGGAGCCTGCACGTGAGATGTACTTTAGGAGCCTGTACGTGAGGTGTACTTTAGGATCCTGTATATGAGGTGTACTTTGGGAGCCTGTATGTGAGGTGTACTTTAGGAGCCTGTACGTGAGATGTACTTTAGGAGCCTGTACGTGAGGTGTACGTTAGAAGCCTGTACATGAGATGTACTTTGGGAGCCTGTATGTGAGGCGTACTTTCGGAACCTGTACGTGAAGTGTAACTTTGGAGCCTGTACGTGAGTTGTACTTTAGGAGCTTGTACGTGAGATGTAATTTTGGAGCCTGTACGTGAGTTGTACTTTAGGAGCTTGTACGTGAGATGTACTTTAGGAGCCTGTACGTGAGATGGACTGTAGGAGCCTGTACGTGAGGTGTACTTACGGAGCCTGTACGTGAGATGTACTTTAGGAGCCTGTACGTGAGGTGTACTTTAGGAGCCTGTACGTGAGATGTACTTTAGGAGCCTGTATGTGAGATGTACTTTAGGAGCCTGTACATGAGATGTACTTTAGGAGCCTGTACGTCAGGTGTACTTTAGGAGCCTGTACGTGAGATGTGCTTTAGGAGCCTGTACGTGAGATGTATTTTAGGAGCCTGTACATGAGATGTACTTTAGGAGCCTGTATGTCAGGTGTACTTTAGGAGCCTATACGTGAGATGTACTTTAGGAGCCTGTACGTCAGGTGTACTTTAGGAGCCTGTACGTGAGATATATTTTAGGAGCCTGTACATGAGATGTACTTTAGGAGCCTGTACGTCAGGTGTACTTTAGGAGCCTCGACGTGAGATGTACTTTAGGAGCCTGTACGTCAGGTGTACTTTAGGAGCCTCGACGTGAGATGTACTTTAGGAGCCTGTACGTCAGGTGTACTTTACGAGCCTATACGTGAGATATACTTTAGGAGCCTGTACGTGAGATGTACTTTAGGAGCCTGTACGTGAGATGTACTTTAGGAGCCTGTACGTGAGATGTACTTTAGGAGCCTGTGCGTGAGGTGTACTTTACGAGCCTATATGTGAGATATACTTTAGGAGCCTGTATGTGAGATGTACTTTAGGAGCCTGTACGTGAGGTGTACTTTAGGAGCCTGTACATGAGATGTACTTGAGGTGCCTGTACGTGAGATGAACTTTAGGAGCCTGTACGTGAGATGTACTTTAGGAGCCTGTACGTGAGATGTACTTTAGGAGCCTGTACGTGAGATGTATTTTAGGAGCCTGTACATGAGATGTACTTTAGGAGCCTGTACGTGAGGTGTACTTTAGGAGCCTGTACGTGAGATGAACGTTAGGAGCCTGTACGTGAGATGTACTTGAGGTGCCTGTACGTGAGGTGTACTTTAGGAGCCTGTACGTGAGATGTACTTTAGGAGCCTGTACGTGAGATTTATTTTAGGAGCCTGTACATGAGATGTACTTTAGGAGCCTGTACGTGAGGTGTAATTTAGGAGCCTGTACGTGAGATGTACTTTAGGAGCCTGTACGTGAGATGTACGTTAGGAGCCTGTACGTGAGGTGTAATTTAGGAGCCTGTACGTGAGATGTATTTTAGGAGCCTGTACGTGAGATGTACTTTAGGAGCCTGTACGTGAGATGTACTTTAGGAGCCTGTACGTCAGGTGTACTTTAGGAGCCTGTACGTGAGATGTACTTTAGGAGCCTGTACGTGAGATGTATTTTAGGAGCCTGTACGTGAGATGTACTTTAGGAGCCTGTACGTGAGATGTACTTTAGAAGCCTGTACGTCAGGTGTACTTTAGGAGCCTGTACGTGATATGTATTTTAGGAGCCTGTACATGAGATGTACTTTAGGAGCCTGTACGTCAGGTGTACTTTAGGAGCCTGTAAGTCAGGTGTACTTTAGGAGCCTATATGTGAGATGTACTTTAGGAGCCTGTTGTATCCGTATGTTAATGAAGACCCGGAAGCAGGAGTTGATTCAACAAGTGTTTACTGAACAAAGTCTGGAGGTGAACTAAACTATACAAGACGCTATACAGGCTTATATACCCGAGTGGTCACTACCGGTACTACAGTACCCAGGGGCTTCAAAAAAAACATAGTTCCTCTTAAAGGTACATACACCACAATTCCTCCCCTTTTAGATAAACAGTACATAATATTTTAAGTAATCATTAATAAACATTTTTACAAGAACAATAATCTACACATTTGCTGAAGTTAATTAATTACAAATTCAGTCTCTCTGGAGGCTTCCTGACTCGGTCCGGATAACGCCTCGGTGGTGTAGTAGTTTTCGGTGGTGTAGTAGGTCCTTTTGGCAAGGTCGATTCGGCTTGAATGCCAGTGTCAGGTTCATCTGGTTCCAGTATCACCGGATCAGAGGTAGATACTATGGGTATCTCTGCTTCATCATTAGGCGTATAGAGTTGTGGTGTAGGTTGTCCCTTTTCGGATGACTCTATGATCTGGTCAGCATGGCGCCTTATTATGCTTTCTCCAATGTCCACGGTATACATCAGTGGTCCTAGTCGTGTGCAAATAGTTCCAGGCTGCCATTTCTCGGTACGGTAGTCCCGGGCCAAAACTTGTTGACCTATCTGGAAGGTTCTAGTTGGCCTTTCATTCATGCCTTGAAATTGCCGGTTCTCTACGTCCCTTCTGATGTTTGGTGGATCAAATTCAGCCGGCATCTTAGTCTTCTATTGAAAAACATCATGGCGGCGGTTTGGTTTGTAACCACATGTGTTGCATTCCTGTATGCAAACAAGAAGTTATCTACCTTATGTTGTAGATTTATGTCTTCATTGCCCATGGCCTTTATGGCCTTCTTGAAGGTCTGGACAAACCTTTCAGCTAATCCATTGGTGGCGGGATGGTATGGGGCGGACGTGTAGTGCTTAACCCCATTGTTTTTTAAGAACTTCCTGAATTCTTCGGATACAAATTGCGGTCCATTTTCAGAACAGATCTGTTCAGGCAGCCCATTCCTGGCGAATATGGTCCTTAATACTGTGATGGTTTTTTCCGCGGTGGTGGAGGACATCTTTATTACCTCCGGCCACTTGGAGTGTGCATCAACCGCGATTAAGAACATTGAGTCCATAAATGGACCAGCAAAGTCGATATGTACCCTTTGCCAGGGAGATGAGGGCCACTCCCATGGATGTAGAGGGGCTTGTGGTGGGGCGTTTTGGACCTTCTGGCATCCCAGACAGCTCTTGGTCATTTCTTCGATGTCTCCGTCGATACCTGGCCACCACACAAATGCTCTGGCTAAGTTCTTCATTTTCACTCCACCCAGATGCCCCTCGTGAAGCTCCTTTAGCACTTTATCCTGGAGTTAGGGTGGAATCACCACTCTGGATCCACACATCAAGGTTCCTCGGCACACTGACAGCTGTTCTCTTCTTTGCGAGAATGCTGGCAACAGTGGTTCGCCACGTGCTGGCCATCCCTTCACCGTTAAATCGTAGACTCGTGAGAGAGTCGGGTCATTTCTCATTTCCTTTTCAATGGTAGAATTTGTCACTGGTAGACATTCGACTGTGGTCGAGTGGAACATCTCCACTGAGTCCACTGTAGGTACCTCTTCTACCGTTGGCAACGGTAGGCGCGATAAACCGTCAGCATTCCCATGCTGTTTTGTTCCTTTGTATTCTATGTCATATTGGTGTGCCCCTAGGAAAAGGGACCACCTCTGTAGCCTTTGCGCTGTCATAATGGGAACGCCCTTTTTAGGGTTGAATATGGAGACGAGGGGTTGATGGTCAGTCAACAAGGTAAATTTTTGTCCGTGTTGGTAATGGTTGAATTTCTTCACCCCCCACACCAGGCTGAGTGCCTCCCTGTCGATCTGGGCATAGTTACGCTCAGCTGAGTTCAATGAGTGTGACGCAAAAGCTATCGGCTGCTCTGAGCCATCAGGGAATTTATGCGATAATACCGCTCCCACGCCGTAAGGGGATGCATCGCACGCCAGCCTGATTGGCAATGATGGGTTGTAATGAGCCAACATTTCCTTGGACGTGATCAAGTCTTTGCATTTATGGAAGGCACGTTTACAGTCTTTGCTCCATTTCCAAATTACTCCCGTTTGTAGCAGTGCGTTAAGAGGGTGCAGAACCGTTGACAAGTTCGGAAAAAATTTATGATAGTAATTTATTAATCCCAGGAACGACCTTAATTGTAAGACATTTTCAGGCGCTGGGGCTTTTACGACCGCTTCAATTTTTTCAGGTGATTTATGCAACCCTTCTTCGTTAATGACATGGCCACAATATGATATTTGTTTCTGGAAAAATTCACACTTGGGGCGATTTGCTCGTAGGCCCCGTTCTCTCAGCCTCGTGAGCACCTGCTCCAAATTGGCAAGGTGCTCGTTGTCATTTTCCCCTGTTACAAGGATGTCGTCTAGGTAGCATTGAGTCCCCGGAATCCCTTGCAGTACTTGCTCCATAGCTCTTTGCCAGATAGCTGGAGCTGATGCTACTCCGAAAACTAGCCGATTGTACTGGTACAGGCCTTTGTGTGTGTTTATCGTGAGATATTTTTTAGAGGTCTCCTCAACCTCCATCTGTAGATATGCCTGTGTCAAGTCAATTTTGGTGAAACGTTTCCCTCCGGATAGTGAGGCGAAAATATCTTCTATCCTCGGAAGAGGATACTGTACCGTATGAAGAACTGGGTTTACAGTCACCTTGAAGTCCCCACAGATGCGAATTTTTCTCTGTTCTTCAGATTTATCATTATTCAACATTTTCTTCATGACCGGTACAATGGGTGTTGCCCACTCGCTCCAATCTACCTTGGATAACACGCCTGCTTTTTCCAAATTCTCCAGCTCTGCCTCGACTGCTGGACGAATTGCATATAGCACCGGCCTTGCCTTAAAAAACTTGGGAATTGCCGCATCTTCTACTTTTATTGAGGCGGTGGCGCCTTTCAGGGTTCCTAGTTCCTGTTGAAACACTTCTTTGGCGTTAGCCAAGATTTCTTTTAATCGTCCAGGGATGACATCATCATCATTTTTTTTCTTACTGGTCACCGTCAGTGCCTGAATGGAGTGCCAGTCCAAACGTATCTTTCTGATCCATTCACGTCCCAACAATGGTGGACCACCATCTTGCCGAACGTATAAATACAACTTCTGTATTTCCTTGCCGTTGTATACAACAGGCACCCTTATTTTCCCTCTGGGGTATACTTTCTGCCCCGTATATGTCTTCAAGATAATGGATGTGTCTTTCAAAGGTATATGAGGAAATAGCCGCTCGTAATCCCGTCGACTTATGACGGTCAGAGCTGATCCTGTATCTAGCTCCATTTTAACTGGGGACCCCGCTATTGTGAGGGTAACCCAAATGGTCTGGTAATCTTCTTTGGCAATTACATTATGTAATTTGAGACAGCTTAGTCTCTTGTTTTCGGAGTCGCTATCGCTCTTCTGGTCTTCGGAGCTACTGTCCGTCATCATTTGTACCTTCCTGTACTTTTCCTTATTGACCTTTTTACTGTCAGCGGATTTTTTTCCAGATCGGCATACACGTGCAATGTGTCCCATCTTTCCGCATTGCCTGCATGCTTTGTCCTTGAACCAGCAGTCCCTCTGGTCATGGGTGGATCTGCCGCAGCGATAACATCTCTCAAAACCCCGTGTCATTTCATGGGTGCCGAAGTCCTGTGGCTTTTGCTGTATCTCTGCAGCTCCTCTTGCTGCTGCTTTGTATGATACAGCCACACTGAAAGCCTTGTCCAGTGTCAAATCTTTCTCAGAAAGTAGTCTTTTCTGTGTTCCTTCGCTTAGGAGACCACAGACGAATTTGTCTCATAGAGAATCTGCCAGTCCTGCCCCGAATTGGCAGTGCTTAGACAGCTTTCGTAATTCGGTGAGGTAATCAGCGTTACTTTCATTCTTGTGCTGATTCCTCCTGAAGAATTTGAATCGTTCCGCTATCAGCAGCGGTGTTGGGTTTAAGTGCTCCTGTAGGGTATCAACAATCTCCTTAAAATTCTTGTCCATCGGTTTGGCTGGAGTGATCAAGTTTCGTAACAGCCCGTATGTCCTTGCGCCCATCAGATTTAGAAGTACCGATGCCTTTTTATCATCCTCTACTTCATTCGCTGTGCAATATACCTCCACTCTTTCCACATATGTGGTCCAATCCTCTATATCACTATCGAAAGCAGTAATATTGCCAGTCTTAGGCATCCTGAAAATCAAAAATGGCGCCTCCCGCGCTTTCCCTTCTTCCCTGCCGAGTCAAGATGGCGCCTCCCGTGCTTTCCTGCCGCTGCCGATGCTGCCAACGCTGTTCTCCGCGGTTTTTATTCACATATATTTTTAACCAGTTTCTCCATCACTTGGAGAATCGTTCCTGTCGGACTCTCTGGGACTTTCCCCTCCCTTTGCTTGGTCCGAACGTCGACCTGCTTTGCAGCGCCGGCCGTGTCCTGAGTGCTCCACCCTCTGTCTCTGTTTGCTTCTGCCTTATGACTCGCTGCCCGGCCCCGCTGCAGAGCTACCCGATCGAGCCCCAGCCCGTCGCCCAGGAAGGATCAGTGCACTACCTGCCACCAGCCCGTTTAGCTGGTGAAACCACAGTTTAGGAATCGATCTCCTTGAGGTGCTGTCAAATTGCAGGTAAGTTCATTTCTAACTCGTCGCCACTGTTGTATCCGTATGTTAATGAAGACCCGGAAGCAGGAGTTGATTCAACAAGTGTTTACTGAACAAAGTCTGGAGGTGAACTAAACTATACAAGACGCTATACAGGCTTATATACCCGAGTGGTCACTACCGGTACTACAGTACCCAGGGGCTTCAAAAAATACATAGTTCCTCTTAAAGGTACATACACCACAGAGCCTGTACGTGAGATGTACTTTAGGAGCCTGTACTTGAGATGTACTTTAGGAGCCTGTACGTGAGATGTACTTTAGGAGCCTGTATATGAGGTGTACTTTAGGAGCCTGTACATGAGATATACTTTAGGTGCCTGTATGTGAGATGTACTTTAGGAGCCTGTACATGAAGCGTACTTTAGGAGCCTGTAGGTGAGATGTACTTTAGGAGCCTGTATGTGAGGTGTACTTTAGGAGCCTGTATGTGAGATGTACCTTAGGAGCCTTTACGTGAGATGTACCTTAGGAGCCTGTACGTGAGGTGTACTTTAGGAGCCTGTACGTGAGATGTACTTTATGAGCCTGTACGTAAGGTGTACTTTAGGAGCCTGTATGTGAGATGTACTTTAGGAGCCTGTATGTGAGATGTACCTTAGGAGCCTTTACGTGAGATGTACCTTAGGAGCCTGTACGTGAGGTGTACTTTAGGAGCCTGTACGTGAGATGTACTTTAGGAGCCTGTATGTGAGATGTACCTTAGGAGCCTTTACGTGAGATGTACCTTAGGAGCCTGTACGTGAGGTGTACTTTAGGAGCCTGTACGTGAGATGTACTTTATGAGCCTGTACGTGAGATGTACTTTAGGAGCCTGTATGTGAGGTGTACTTTAGGAGCCTGTACGTGAGATGTACTTTATGAGCCTGTACGTAAGGTGTACTTTAGGAGCCTGTATGTGAGGTGTACTTTAGGAGCTTGTACGTGAGATGTACTTTAGGTGCCTGAGTGTGAGGTGTAATTTAGGTGCCTGTACGTGAGGTGCACTTTAGGAGCCTGTACGTGAGATGTACTTTATGAGCCTGTACGTAAGATGTACTTTAGGAGCCTGTATGTGAGGTGTACTTTAGGAGCCTGTACATGAAGCGTACTTTAGGAGCCTGTACGTGAGGTGTACTTTAGGAGCCTGTACGTGAGATGTACTTTAGGAGCCTGTACGTGAGTTGTACTTTAGGAGCCTGTATGTGAGGTGTACTTTAGGTGCCTGTATGTGAGATGTACCTTAGGAGCCTGTACGTGAGATGTACTTTAGGAGCCTGAACGTGAGATGTAATTTAGGAGCCTGTACGTGAGATGTAATTTAGGAGCCTGTACGTGAGATGTAATTTACGTGCCTCTACGTGAGATGTACTTTAGGAGCCTGTACGTGAGATGTACTTTAGGAGCCTGTACGTGAGATGTACTTTAGGAGCCTAAACTTGAGATGTACTTTAGGAGCCTGTACGTGAGATGTACTTTAGGAGCCTGTACGTGGGGTTTACTTTAGGTGCCTGTACGTGTGGTGTACTTTAGGAGCCTGTACGTGAGGTGTACTTTAGGAGCCTGTACGTGAGATGTACTTTATGAGCCTGTACGTAAGATGTACTTTAGGAGCCTGTATGTGAGGTGTACTTTATGAGCCTGTACGTAAGATGTACTTTAGGAGCCTGTACGTGTGGTGTACTTTAGGAGCCTGTGTGTGAGGTGTACTTTAGGAGCCTGTACGTGAGATGTACTTTATGAGCCTGTACGTAAGATGTACTTTAGGAGCCTGTATGTGAGGTGTACTTTAGGTGCCTGACTGTGAGGTGTAATTTAGGTGCCTGTACGTGAGGTGCACTTTAGGTGCCTGTACGTGAGGTGTACTTTAGGAGCCTGTACGTGAGATGTACCTTAGGAGCCTGTACGTGAGATGTACCTTAGGAGCCTTTACGTGAGATGTACCTTAGGAGCCTGTACGTGAGGTGTACTTTAGGAGCCTGTACGTGAGGTGTACTTTAGGAGCTTGTACGTGAGATGTATTTTAGGAGCCTGTACGTGAGATGTACTTTATGAGCCTGTGCGTGAGATGTACTTTAGGTGCCTGACTGTGAGGTGTACTTTATGAGCCTGTACGTGAGATGTACTTTAGGAGCCTGTACGTGAGATGTACTTTAGGAGCCTGTACGTGAGATGTACTTTATGAGTCTGTACGTAAGATGTACTTTAGGAGCCTGTATGTGAGGTGTACTTTAGGAGCTTGTATGTGAGATGTACTTTAGGAGCCTGTACGTGAGATGTACTTTAGGTGCCTGACTGTGAGGTGTAATTTAGGTGCCTGTACGTGAGGTGCACTTTAGGTGCCTGTACGTGAGGTGTACTTTAGGAGCCTGTACGTGAGATGTACTTTAGGAGCCTGTACGTGAGGTGTACTTTAGGAGCCTGTACGTGAGATGTACTTTAGGAGCCTGTACGTGAGATGTACTTTTGGAGCCTGTACGTGAGATGTACTTTAGGAGCCTGTACGTGAGGTGTACTTTAGGAGCCTGTACGTGAGATGTACTTTAGGAGCCTGTACGTGAGATGTACTTTAGGAGCCTGTACGTGAGATGTACTTTAGGAGCCTGTACGTGAGATGTACTTTAGGAGCCTGTACATGAGGTGTACTTTAGGAGCTTGTACGTGAGATGTACTTTAGGAGCCTGTACGTGAGATGTACTTTAGGAGCCTGGACGTGAGATGTACTTTAGGAGCCTGTACGTGAGGTGTACTTTAGGAGCCTGTACGTGAGGTGTACTTTAGGAGCCTGTACGTGAGATGTACTTTTGGAGCCTGTACGTGAGGTGTACTTTAGGAGCCTGTACGTGAGATGTACTTTAGGAGCCTGTACGTGAGATGTACTTTAGGTGCCTGTATGTGAGACGAGTACAGAGGACCTACACAGTTTGTCGGGCAGTGATAGCAGGCAGGCAATATTTTGAGGGAACTAGGAGCAAAGCTAAATTAAGTCTCAGTTGTTTCATGCCAATTGCCATATGTGATCCTTTGGCACTATTTTATGGATTAGCTTTGTCTGTATGGAACTTCTGTATAATTGATATTTGGAGCATATACATTGTGAAAATGCAACAGCACTCTGGTACTATTTAAATCTCATAGCCTGGTATTTCTTCCGTGGGCGCAACGTGGAAGGTAGTCCCGAAAATGCACCCATTTCTGCTCCCATTCTGCCGATGTCAAGTTACGCTCAAATTTCTTGCCAATCTCATTAGAATACATCCGATTATAAAAATGGGTGCAAATCAGCATAAAGAAGTAGAACATAGAAACATAGAAACATAGAAGATAGGAGCAGGAGTAGGCCATTCGGCCCCTCGAGCCTGTTCCACCATTTAATGAGATCATGGCCGATCATCCAAATTCAGGACCCTGTCCCTGCTTTCTCCCCATATCCCTTGATCCCTTTAGCCTTTAGAAATATATCTAACTCCTTCTTGAATGTATTTAATAAGTTGGCCTCTACTGCCTTCTGTGGTAGAGAATTCCACAGGTTCACCACTCTCTGGGTGAAGAAATTGCTCCTCATCTCAGTCCTAAATAGCTTACCCCTTATCCTTAGACTGTGACCCCTGGTTCTGGACTCCCCGGCCATCGGGAACATCTTTCCTGCATCTAGTCTGTCTAGACCTGTTAGCATTTTATGTTTCAATGAGATCCCCTCTCATTCTTCTAAACTCTAGCGAATATAAGCCTAATCGACTCAATCTCTCTTCATACGTCATTCCTGCCATCCCAGGTATCAGCCTGGTGAATCTTCGCTGCACTCCCTCCATGGCAAGAACATCCTTCCTCAGATAAGGCGACCAAAACTGCACACAATACTCATGGTGTGGTCTCACCAAGGCCCTGTTCAACTGTAGCAAGACATCCTTGTTCCTGTACTCGAATCCTCTCGCTATGAAGGTCAACATACCATTTGCCTTCTTAACCGCCTGCTGCACCTGCATGCTTACCTTCAGCGACTGGTGCACAAGGACACCCAGGTCTCGTTGCACTTCCCCTTTTCCCAATCTATTGCCGTTCAGATAATAATCTGCCTTCCTGTTTTTGCCACCAAAGTGGATAACCTCGCATTTATCCACATTATACTGCATCTGCCATGCATCTGCCCAATCACCCAACCTGTCCAAATCATACTGGAGTTTCTCTGCATCCTCCTCACAGCACACACGCCCACCCAGCTTTGTGTCGTCTGCAAACTTGGAGATATTACATCTAGTTCCCTCGTTTAGATCATTAATATATATTGTGAAATAGCTGGGGTCCTAGCACCGATCCCTGCGGTACCACACTAGTCACTGCCTGCCACTCAGAAAAAGAATCGTTTATTCCAACCCATGGAAAGCGCCGAACTCACATGATATATTCCTTCTTTAGGTATGAAAATTAAAGTTCAAACTCATTTAACCTTCATTCATGTACATCAGGCACAGCGGCCGGGAAATTGGAACCGTTTGCGCCAGCCATTAAGGTCAATTTGCAAGACAAAATGGTGGCCGCCTCATTTCCGCCCGCTTGTGCCGCAGAACACGATGGCCGCCATTTTGGGCAGGCTGGCAACGCTGCCGTTGCCTGCACTGCTTCACATATTTAACTGATCCAGATCGTGACATCAATCGGCATGTAACACTGAATTGAAGCACCATCTGGGATTTTGGACGTCGCCGCTCTTAATAACGCCCTCTCCAAACCACACACAGAGGAACATGCGTGCAGCAATACAACGGAGCCACTGCCAGCGCTTCTTCCAGGGACACACACAACTTTTAGGTGAGTTTAGATTTTTGCTTTTGTACTGGTTTCTTTACATTATGTTGGAGTAGTGGCTCGGTGTAAGACAATTAAAATGTTGTTAAAGTGTGAAGGGAGTGCAGGGAATACTGCTGGACGTTTGCATGGCTTTGGCTCTTAAAGGAAGGCCTCTGAGAACACCACTTGCTCCCAGTCCTGGGGGCTCTAGTTACAGTCCCCCTTGGGCTGTAGCATGACATGGAGATGGAGCAGAGGCAGCAAAGAAGACAAGCTGCTCGCAGAGGGAGGAAGAGGAGGAGGAATAGGAAGAATAAGAGGAAGAAGCAGAAGAGGAAAAAGCAGAAGAGGAGGAAGCAGAAGAAAGGAGGCCACCCAGACAGCTCCTTTCTGGCCGAGGTAGCCAGGATCGAATCATCCATCTGCAGTACCAGTGAACACCACCCCAATTCCACTTTTAGCATTAGTCCCACACCTTACCTTCCCTTGTTACTGACAATCAAAGTGTTCTCTTGGCCACAATGCTGAAATAAAAGCTACCACAAAGCAAACTTTCCAATCCAACTTTATCCATAAATGCATTCAATATTACATCAAAAATCAACGAATCACCATTGTGCATTCCCTCAGTGAGTGTCTTGCGTATGCCTTTGCCTATCCTAGTGCTCCTACGCAGTGCTACCCCAGTGGCTGCAGCATGGTTGGTGGAAGGCTGCTGATTTTCACTGGGGGACACTGCAGATGGCCTGGGAGTGTAAAATTGAGTGATGGTGTTTCTTCTTCTTCACTCTCTTCTCCCTCTTCTTGGACAACCACTAACTGGGCAGGCTGGATTTCTTGGATGTCTGAAATGAGGAAGGCACAAGGGTAGGGTTGTAGTGAGGGGAATGGGGCAAAGCAAGAGGTGCATGCTTACATCATGTGCAGCTTGTAAATCAGAAGCGATTGTGGGATGAGTGGGAAGTGCGAGTGAGGAGGAGGATAACGTATGAGGATACCGGCATCTTGTATTCTTTCAGCCCCGCCGCTGGCTCAGCCATGCCCCTGCCAAGAATGGCCAACGCTGTCTCCTCCAAGAGGGTGAGGTGAAGTTAGCAATGTAAGGTGTGCCTTGTTTTTGGTAGAGATTGTTGGTAGGTGAGTGATGCGTGGGGTGCGGGGGGGAGGGGGGTGGGGGTCATGCATTGAGCAGTGTATGAGGCTAGTGGTGCAGTTGGTAGGAGACAGCTTTTGAAGACCTTGACCACTCATCTGAGGTCATGAAACTTCTTTGGGCACTGGAGCCCGGTGGTGGGGCGACACTGCTGGCAATGACCGCCTCAGCGATCTGGTTCCCACATCCTTCTTTCTGGAGGGCCTCCTGGCCCCCTGTGGGTAGAAGACCTCTCTTCCCGTGTTGACCCCCTGCACAAAGCTCGAGTGCTGCGTCCGAGACCCTGGGTGCCCTTTCCCTGGCTTGTTGAGCCATTTGTGTTAGTGCTGAAGCACTTTTACCATTTTTGGTCAGCAGAAGGCAGCTCATCTTTAAGAGGTGCAGACTGCCTAGTGCTGAAGCACTTTTCATTTTTTTTATCTGCAGAAGGCAGCTCAGCTTTAAAAGTTGCAGACTACCTCTAAGAGGAGCAGGCTATAGCTTTAAGTAAAGCTAGCTTCGCTCCAGCAACGCAAACTTCGGCACCCTGCTGAGCACACAGCCTGACAGCAGCGCATTCAGCGCTACAATCTTACTAATTAGCAGGCAGCGTGAAGTTGACGCACTGCCGCACTTTTTGAGCAGGTGCAGACATACCTCACATCACGGTGCCCACGCCGGTTTTTTCGCATTATTGAATTTCACGGCTTGCATGTTTAAGAAACTGCAATCGGGGAAGCTTTTCAATTATTAACATAAATTAAATTTTTTACATAAAAATGCATTCAAGGGAACAAAAAATAAAGAGCAGGTCTCAGTAAGGACAAATTAAAAGAAAACGCTCAAAACATTGTAATAAAACACCAAAAAGATCTCTGTCTTCTGCTGCGCCGGAAAATCTGGCCGCAATTTGAAGAGAGCCTCTGAACAAGCACAATTGCAGGAAACTCGTATATAAAGCTCTGTAACATGTGGGTGGGGCCATTAATATGGGAGGAGATGCGCTCAAGCAGAGGGATCGATAGACAATTGTAAAAGATCGGGGTTTGAGTCTATCATATCTACGTGCACAACTTACGCCCAAAATTCTGCAATTTTTGGGTCGCGTGTTTGCGCCCCGATTGCGCATGTATCAGGGCGCAAATACGCAGGAAATTCCAGGCCAACTATATAAACAATACACTGTGCAGGTGGTGCGATGATAACATCACCCTTTGATTGAAATGCATATGACACAATATACTGCAAAGGTGCTCTGGCGTAGTTTGATTCAGCTCTAACACACTCCTATTCCATATTGACTGCTCACGTTTCAAGGATTGTCCAGGATGTGCATGTGTATTCGTTTATTTTGCATGTTTCTTCCATGAACAAGAATTAAGACTGTACATGTTTTTAAAAATAAGTGCATGGGTAACTTTCTTTACAAACAACCGTGTTTTTGTTAAAAAGCCAAATCTGGGCTCTGCTTTACTGTAGCTTGATCGTGATTTATTTTGGATCCGAAAATTGGTGACTCATACAAAACATTATTTATTGTTTCGTAACATTGCTGCATAATTGTTTGATATTCTCTTTCCCTTCCTTCTTCCTCATTTTGAATACCAGAGTTTAATTTGGTGATAGGGGCCAAAACATTTCAGGTGCTCAACGGCCTCTTATGCCTCCAATATGGCGGGCAGGAAGCGCACGCTCATCAGGAACCGGAAGTGCTCTGCCTCTCATATTGGTACAGACCAGAAAGTCAGCAAGCAGTGCCCACGCCTGAAACAGGCGCAAGACCCTTGAATCGGCAAATAAGGGGCTTAACGCCTGTTTGAGGACCCCACTACAAGATTGGTTTGCCCTGAGGCAGCCAGCAGCAGCTGTACTCAGGAAATCCAAGGCTGCATGCAGCCCTTAAAGCGACTGCTGCAGGCCGCAACCAAGTTTTTGAAATATACTTACCTGAACGTGGAGCCGGAAGGAGCAGGAGTGCCGGGCAGTGCTATCCTGATCAGCCACCGCTCTCTCCCCCGATCGACACCGATGCCCCACGGTCGCCGCTAGTCCCCCCGCCCAATCGCTACTACCTGTCCCCCACCACCACTACCTCCAGAGCCAGTCGCGCCCCCATTCCTGGTCGTTCCCCGCCCCCTTTCTGGTTACCCCCTTCCTCATTTACCTGAGGGCTGCTGAGATGCCAGCAGAGACCCAATCATTCATCGCGCTTCGCCAGCGAGCAGGCAATTGCTCTTCGCAACTTGCCGACTCGATGATAATGAGCCCCAAAACCCAACTTCGGTGCGCCTCCACCTATGTCCCCTCTAATTTATTTTTGGCGTGCGGACCCTGTAAATCTTTCCAGTGGCAGCGGTTGGTGAGCGGCATGTGCGGGACATCCTGAGTGCGGCCGCACACCTTAGGGGCCTCCACCTCTCCAGCCTGAATAGCTCTGCCCCTCTAACCCGAATACCTCCGCCCCTCTAACCCGAATACCTCTGCCCCTCTAACCCGAATACCTCCGCCCCTCTAACCCGAATACCTCCGCCCCTCTAACCCGAATACCTCCGCCCCTCTAACCCGAATACCTCAGCCCCTCTATCCCGAATACCTCCGCCCCTCTAGCCCGAATACCTCCGCCCCTCTAACCCGAATACCTCCGCCCCTCTAACCCGAATACCTCCGCCCCTCTAACCCGAATACCTCCGCCCCTCTAACCCGAATACCTCCGCCCCTCTAACCCGAATACCTCCGCCCCTCTAACCCGAATACCTCCGCCCCTCCAACCCGAATACCTCCGCCCCTCTAACCCGAATACCTCCGCCCCTCTAACCCGAATACCTCCGCCCCTCTAACCCGAATACCTCCGCCCCTCTAACCCGAATACCTCCGCCCCTCTAACCCGAATACCTCCGCCCCCTAACCCGAATACCTCCGCCCCTCTAACCCGAATACCTCCGCCCCTCTAACCCGAATACCTCAGCCCCTCTATCCCGAATACCTCCGCCCCTCTAGCCCGAATACCTCCGCCCCTCTAACCCGAATACCTCCGCCCCTCTAACCCGAATACCTCCGCCCCTCTAACCCGAATACCTCCGCCCCTCTAACCCGAATGCCTCCGCCCCTCTAACCCGAATACCTCCGCCCCCTAACCCGAATACCTCAGCCCCTCTAACCCGAATACCTCAGCCCCTCTAACCCGAATACCTCAGCCCCTCTAACCCGAATACCTCAGCCCCTCTAACCCGAATACCTCCGCCCCCCTAACCCAAATACCTCCACCCCTCTAACCCGAATACCTCCGCCCCTCTAACCCGAATACCTCAGCCCCTCTAACCTGAATACCTCAGCCCCTCTAACCCGAATACCTCTGCCCCTCTAACCCGAATATCTCCACCCCTCTAACCCGAATACCTCCGCCCCTCTAACACGAATACCTCCGCCCCTCCAACCCGAATACCTCAGCACCTCTAACCCGAATACCTCAGCCCCTCTAACCCGAATACCTCCGCCCCTCTAACCCGAATACCTCAGCCCCTCTAGCCCGAATACCTCAGCCCCTCTAGCCCGAATACCTCAGCCCCTCTAACCCGAATACCTCAGCCCCTCTAACCCGAATACCTCCGCCCCTCTAACCCGAATACCTCCGCCCCTCTAACCCGAATACCTCCGCCCCTCTAACCCGAATACCTCCGCCCCTCTAACCCAAATACCTCAACCCCTCTAACCCGAATAGCTCAGCCCCTCTAACCCGAATACCTCAGCCTCTCTAACCCGAATACCTCCGCACCTCTAACCCGAATACCTCAGCCCCTCTAACCCGAATACCTCAGCCCCTCTAGCCCGAATACCTCCGCCCCTCTAACCCGAATACCTCAGCCCCTCTAACCCGAATACCTCCGCCCTTTAACCCGAATACCTCAGCCCCTCTAACCCGAATACCTCAGCCCCTCTAACCCGAATACCTCAGCCCCTCTAACCCGAATAGCTCCGCCCCTCTAACCTGAATACCTCCGCCCCTCTAACCCGAATACCTCAGCCCCTCTAACCCGAATACCTCAACCCCTCTAACCCGAATACCTCAGCCCCTCTAACCCGAATACCTCAACCCCTCTAACCTGAATACCTCCGCCCCTCTAACCTGAATACCTCAGCCCCTCTAACCCGAATACCTCAGCCCCTCTAACCCGAATACCTCAACCCCTCTAACCCGAATACCTCAGCCCCTCTAACCCGAATACCTCAGCCCCTCGAACCCGAATACCTCCGCCCCTCTAACCTGAATACCTCCGCCCCTCTAACCCGAATACCTCCGCCCCTCTAACCCGAATACCTCAGCCCCTCTATCCCGAATACCTCAGCCCCTCTAGACCGAATACCTCCGCCCCTCTAACCCGAATACCTCAGCCCCTGTACCCCGAATACCTCAGCCCCTCTATCCCGAATACCTCAGCCCCTCTAACCCGAATACCTCTGCCCCTCTAACCCGAATACCTCCGCCCCTCTAACCCGAATACCTCCGCCCCTCTAACCCGAATACCTCCGCCCCTCTAACCCGAATACCTCCGCCCCCCTAACCCGAATACCTCCACCCCTCTAACCCGAATACCTCCGCCCCCCTAACCCGAATATCTCCGCCCCTCTAACCCGAATAACTCCGCCCCTCCAACCCGAATACCTCAGCCCCTCTAACCCGAATACCTCCGCCCCTCTAACCCGAATAACTCCGCCCCTCCAACCCGAATACCTCAGCCCCTCTAACCCGAATACCTCAGCCCCTCTAACCCGAATACCTCCGCCCCTCTAACCCGAATACCTCAGCCCCTCTAGCCCGAATACCTCAGCCCCTCTAGACCGAATACCTCAGCCCCTCTAACCCGAATACCTCCGCCCCTCTAACCCGAATACCTCCGCCCCTCTAACCCGAATACCTCCGCCCCTCTAACCCGAATACCTCCGCCCCTCTAACCCGAATACCTCCGCCCTCTAACCCGAATACCTCAGCCCCTCTAACCCGAATACCTCAACCCCTCTAACCCGAATACCTCAGCCCCTCTAACCCGAATACCTCAGCCCCTCTAACCCGAATACCTCAGCCCCTCGAACCCGAATACCTCTGCCCCTCTAACCCGAATACCTCAGCCCCTCGAACCCAAATACCTCAGCCCCTCGAACCCAAATACCTCCGCCCCTCTAACCCGAGTACCTCCGCCCCGCTAACCCGAATACCTCCGCCCCCTAATCCGAATACCTCCGCCCCTCTAACCCGAATACCTCCGCCCCTCTAACCCGAATACCTCAGCCCCTGTACCCCGAATACCTCGGCCCCTCTAACCCGAATACCTCTGCCCCTCTAACCCGAATACCTCAGCCCCTCGAACCCAAATACCTCCGCCCCTCTAGCCCGAATACCTCCGCCCCCTAATCCGAATACCTCCGCCCCTCTAACCCGAATACCTCAGCCCCTGTACCCCGAATACCTCCGCCCCTCTAACCCGAATACCTCAGCCCCTGTACCCCGAATGCCTCGGCCCCTCTAACCCGAATACCTCTGCCCCTCTAACCCGAATACCTCGGCCCCTCTAACCCGAATACCTCCGCCCCTCTAACCCGAATACCGCTGCCCCTCTAACCCGAATACCTCCGCCCCTCTAACCCGAATACCTCCGCCCCTCTAACCCGAATACCTCCGCCCCCCTAACCCGAATACCTCCACCCCTCTAACCCGAATACCTCCGCCCCTCTAACCCGAATACCTCCGCCCCTCTAACCCGAATACCTCCGCCCCTCTAACCCGAATACCTCCGCCCCTCTAACCCGAATACCTCCGCCCCTCTAACCCGAATACCTCAACCCCTCTAACCCGAATACCTCCGCCCCTCCAACCCGAATACCTCAGCCCCTCTAGCCCGAATACCTCAGCCCCTCTAACCCGAATACCTCCGCCCCTCTAACCCGAATACCTCCGCCCCTCTAACCCGAATACCTCAGCCCCTCTAGCCTGAATACCTCCGCCCCTCTAACCCGAATACCTCAGCCCCTCTAACCCAAATACCTCAACCCCTCTAACCCGAATAGCTCAGCCCCTCTAACCCGAATACCTCCGCCCCTCTAACCTGAATACCTCAGCCCCTCTAACCCGAATACCTCAACCCCTCTAACCCGAATACCTCAGCCCCTCTAACCCGAATACCTCAGCCCCTCTAACCCGAATACCTCAACCCCTCTAACCCGAATACCTCAGCCCCTCTAACCCGAATACCTCAGCCCCTCGAACCCGAATACCTCTGCCCCTCTAACCCGAATACCTCAGCCCCTCTCACCCGAATACCTCCGCCCCTCTAACCCGAATACCTCAGCCCCTCTATCCCGAATACCTCAGCCCCTCTAGCCCGAACAGCTCCGCCCCTCTAACCCGAATACCTCCGCCCCCCTAACCCGAATACCTCAGCCCCTCTATCCCGAATACCTCCGCCCCCCTAACCCGAATACCTCCGCCCCTCTAACCCGAATACCTCCGCCCCTCTAACCCGAATACCTCTGCCCCTCTAACCCGAATACCTCCGCCCCTCTAACCCGAATACCTCCGCCCCTCTAACCCGAATACCTCCGCCCCCTAACCCGAATACCTCCGCCCCTCTAACCCGAATACCTCCGCCCCTCTAACCCGAATACCTCCGCCCCTCTAGCCCGAATACCTCCGCCCCCTAACCCGAATACTTCCGCCCCTCTAACCCGAATACCTCAGCCCCTCTAACCCGAATACCTCCGCCCCTCTAACCCGAATACCTCAGCCCCTCTAACCCGAATACCTCCGCCCCTCTAACCTGAATACCTCCGCCCCTCTAACCCGAATACCTCCACCCCTCTAACCCGAATACCTCCGCCCCCTAACCCGAATACCTCCGCCCCTCTAACCCGAATACCTCCGCCCCCTAACCCGAATACCTCCGCCCCTCTAACCCGAATACCTCAGCCCCTCTAACCCGAATACCTCCGCCCCTCTAACCTGAATACCTCCGCCCCTCTAACCCGAATACCTCCACCCCTCTAACCCGAATACCTCCGCCCCCTAACCCGAATACCTCCGCCCCTCTAACCCGAATACCTCCGCCCCTCTAACCCGAATACCTCCGCCCCTCTAGCCCGAATACCTCCGCCCCCTAACCCGAATACTTCCGCCCCTCTAACCCGAATACCTCCGCCCCCTAACCCGAATACCTCCACCCCTCTAACCCGAATACCTCCGCCCCCTAACCCGAATACCTCCGCCCCTCTAACCCGAATACCTCCGCCCCTCTAACCCGAATACCTCCGCCCCTCTAACCCGAATACCTCCGCCCCCTAACCCGAATACCTCCGCCCCTCTAACCCGAATACCTCCGCCCCTCTAACCCGAATACCTCCGCCCCCTAACCCGAATACCTCCGCCCCTCTAACCCGAATACCTCCGCCCCCTAACCCGAATACCTCCGCCCCTCTAACCCGAATACCTCCGCCCCTCTAACCCGAATACCTCCGCCCCTCTAACCCGAATACCTCCGCCCCTCTAACCCGAATACCTCCGCCCCTCTAACCCGAATACCTCCGCCCCTCTAACCCGAATACCTCTGCCCCTCTAACCCGAATACCTCCGCCCCTCTAACCTGAATACCTCAGCCCCTCTATCCCGAATACCTCAGCCCCTCTAGCCCGAATACCTCCGCCCCTCTAACCCGAATACTTCCGCCCCTCTAACCCGAATACCTCCGCCCCTCTAACCCGAATACCTCCGCCCCTCTAACCCGAATACCTCCGCCCCTCTAACCCGAATACCTCTGCCCCTCTAACCCGAATACCTCCGCCCCTCTAACCTGAATACCTCAGCCCCTCTAGACCGAATACCTCCGCCCCTCTAACCCGAATACCTCAGCCCCTGTACCCCGAATACCTCCGCCCCTCTAACCCGAATACCTCAACCCCTCTAACCCGAATACCTCCGCCCCTCCAACCCGAATACCTCAGCCCCTCTAGCCCGAATACCTCAGCCCCTCTAACCCGAATACCTCCGCCCCTCTAACCCGAATACCTCCGCCCCTCTAACCCGAATACCTCAGCCCCTCTAGCCTGAATACCTCCGCCCCTCTAACCCGAATACCTCAGCCCCTCTAACCCAAATACCTCAACCCCTCTAACCCGAATAGCTCAGCCCCTCTAACCCGAATACCTCCGCCCCTCTAACCTGAATACCTCAGCCCCTCTAACCCGAATACCTCAACCCCTCTAACCCGAATACCTCAGCCCCTCTAACCCGAATACCTCAGCCCCTCTAACCCGAATACCTCAACCCCTCTAACCCGAATACCTCAGCCCCTCTAACCCGAATACCTCAGCCCCTCGAACCCGAATACCTCTGCCCCTCTAACCCGAATACCTCAGCCCCTCTCACCCGAATACCTCCGCCCCTCTAACCCGAATACCTCAGCCCCTCTATCCCGAATACCTCAGCCCCTCTAGCCCGAACAGCTCCGCCCCTCTAACCCGAATACCTCCGCCCCCCTAACCCGAATACCTCAGCCCCTCTATCCCGAATACCTCCGCCCCCCTAACCCGAATACCTCCGCCCCTCTAACCCGAATACCTCCGCCCCTCTAACCCGAATACCTCTGCCCCTCTAACCCGAATACCTCCGCCCCTCTAACCCGAATACCTCCGCCCCTCTAACCCGAATACCTCCGCCCCCTAACCCGAATACCTCCGCCCCTCTAACCCGAATACCTCCGCCCCTCTAACCCGAATACCTCCGCCCCTCTAGCCCGAATACCTCCGCCCCCTAACCCGAATACTTCCGCCCCTCTAACCCGAATACCTCAGCCCCTCTAACCCGAATACCTCCGCCCCTCTAACCCGAATACCTCAGCCCCTCTAACCCGAATACCTCCGCCCCTCTAACCTGAATACCTCCGCCCCTCTAACCCGAATACCTCCACCCCTCTAACCCGAATACCTCCGCCCCCTAACCCGAATACCTCCGCCCCTCTAACCCGAATACCTCCGCCCCCTAACCCGAATACCTCCGCCCCTCTAACCCGAATACCTCAGCCCCTCTAACCCGAATACCTCCGCCCCTCTAACCTGAATACCTCCGCCCCTCTAACCCGAATACCTCCACCCCTCTAACCCGAATACCTCCGCCCCCTAACCCGAATACCTCCGCCCCTCTAACCCGAATACCTCCGCCCCTCTAACCCGAATACCTCCGCCCCTCTAGCCCGAATACCTCCGCCCCCTAACCCGAATACTTCCGCCCCTCTAACCCGAATACCTCCGCCCCCTAACCCGAATACCTCCACCCCTCTAACCCGAATACCTCCGCCCCCTAACCCGAATACCTCCGCCCCTCTAACCCGAATACCTCCGCCCCTCTAACCCGAATACCTCCGCCCCTCTAACCCGAATACCTCCGCCCCCTAACCCGAATACCTCCGCCCCTCTAACCCGAATACCTCCGCCCCTCTAACCCGAATACCTCCGCCCCCTAACCCGAATACCTCCGCCCCTCTAACCCGAATACCTCCGCCCCCTAACCCGAATACCTCCGCCCCTCTAACCCGAATACCTCCGCCCCTCTAACCCGAATACCTCCGCCCCTCTAACCCGAATACCTCCGCCCCTCTAACCCGAATACCTCCGCCCCTCTAACCCGAATACCTCCGCCCCTCTAACCCGAATACCTCTGCCCCTCTAACCCGAATACCTCCGCCCCTCTAACCTGAATACCTCAGCCCCTCTATCCCGAATACCTCAGCCCCTCTAGCCCGAATACCTCCGCCCCTCTAACCCGAATACTTCCGCCCCTCTAACCCGAATACCTCCGCCCCTCTAACCCGAATACCTCCGCCCCTCTAACCCGAATACCTCCGCCCCTCTAACCCGAATACCTCTGCCCCTCTAACCCGAATACCTCCGCCCCTCTAACCTGAATACCTCAGCCCCTCTAGACCGAATACCTCCGCCCCTCTAACCCGAATACCTCAGCCCCTGTACCCCGAATACCTCCGCCCCTCTAACCCGAATACCTCAGCCCCTCTAACCCGAATACCTCCGCCCCTCTAACCCGAATACCTCCGCCCCTCTAACCCGAATACCTCCGCCCCTCTAACCCGAATACCTCCGCCCCTCTAACCCGAATACCTCTGCCCCTCTAACCCGAATACCTCCGCCCCTCTAACCCGAATACCTCAGCCCCTCTAACCCGAGTACCTCAGCCCCTCTAACCCGAATACCTCCGCCCCTCTAACCCGAATACCTCAGCCCCTCTAACCTGAATACCTCAGCCCCTCTAACCCGAATACCTCTGCCCCTCTAACCCGAATATCTCCACCCCTCTAACCCGAATACCTCCGCCCCTCTAACACGAATACCTCCGCCCCTCCAACCCGAATACCTCAGCACCTCTAACCCGAATACCTCAGCCCCTCTAACCCGAATACCTCCGCCCCTCTAACCCGAATACCTCCGCCCCTCTAACCCGAATACCTCCGCCCCTCTAACCCGAATACCTCAGCCCCTCTAGCCCGAATACCTCAGCCCCTCTAACCCGAATACCTCCGCCCCTCTAACCCGAATACCTCCGCCCCTCTAACCCGAATACCTCCGCCCCTCTAACCCGAATACCTCCGCCCCTCTAACCCGAATACCTCCGCCCCTCTAACCCAAATACCTCAACCCCTCTAACCCGAATAGCTCAGCCCCTCTAACCCGAATACCTCAGCCTCTCTAACCCGAATACCTCCGCACCTCTAACCCGAATACCTCAGCCCCTCTAACCCGAATACCTCCGCCCCTCTAACCCGAATACCTCGGCCCCTCTAACCCGAATACCTCAGCCCCTCTAACCCGAATACCTCAGCCTCTCTAACCCGAATACCTCCGCACCTCTAACCCGAATACCTCAGCCCCTCTAACCCGAATACCTCCGCCCCTCTAACCCGAATACCTCCGCCCCTCTAACCCAAATACCTCAACCCCTCTAACCCGAATAGCTCAGCCCCTCTAACCCGAATACCTCAGCCTCTCTAACCCGAATACCTCCGCACCTCTAACCCGAATACCTCAGCCCCTCTAACCCGAATACCTCCGCCCCTCTAACCCGAATACCTCGGCCCCTCTAACCCGAATACCTCGGCCCCTCTAACCCGAATACCTCCGCCCCTCTATCCCGAATACCTCAGCCCCTCTAGCCCGAATACCTCCGCCGCTCTAACCCGAATACCTCCGCCCCTCTATCCCGAATACCTCAGCCCCTCTAGCCCGAATACCTCCGCCCCTCTAACCCGAATACCTCAGCCCCTCTAACCCGAATACCTCCGCCCTTTAACCCGAATACCTCAGCCCCTCTAACCCGAATACCTCAGCCCCTCTAACCCGAATACCTCAGCCCCTCTAACCCGAATAGCTCCGCCCCTCTAACCTGAATACCTCCGCCCCTCGAACCCGAATACCCCCGCCCCCTAACCTGAATACCTCCGCCCCTCTAACCCGAATACCTCAGCCCCTCTAACCCGAATACCTCAACCCCTCTAACCCGAATACCTCCGCCCCTCTAACCCGAATACCTCCGCCCCTCTAACCTGAATACCTCCGCCCCTCTAACCTGAATACCTCAGCCCCTCTAACCCGAATACCTCAGCCCCTCTAACCCGAATACCTCAGCCCCTCGAACCCGAATACCTCCGCCCCTCTAACCCGAATACCTCCGCCCCCTAATCTGAATACCTCCGCCCCTCTAACCCGAATACCTCCGCCCCTCTAACCCGAATACCTCCGCCCCTCTAACCCGAATACCTCCGCCCCTCTAACCCGAATACCTCAGCCCCTCTATCCCGAATACCTCAGCCCCTCTAGACCGAATACCTCCGCCCCTCTAACCCGAATACCTCAGCCCCTGTACACCGAATACCTCGGCCCCTCTAACCCGAATACCTCTGCCCCTCTAACCCGAATACCTCGGCCCCTCTAACCCGAATACCTCCGCCCCTCTAACCCGAATACCTCTGCCCCTCTAACCCGAATACCTCCGCCCCTCTAACCCAAATACCTCCGCCCCTCTAACCCGAGTACCTCCGCCCCCCTAACCCGAATACCTCAGCCCCTCTAACCCGAATACCTCAGCCCCTCTAACCCGAATACCTCAGCCCCTCTAACCCGAATATCTCCGCCCCTCTAACCCGAATACCTCAGCCCCTCTAACCCGAATAACTCCGCCCCTCCAACCCGAATACCTCAGCCCCTCTAACCCGAATACCTCCGCCCCTCTAACCCGAATAACTCCGCCCCTCCAACCCGAATACCTCAGCCCCTCTAACCCGAATACCTCAGCCCCTCTAACCCGAATACCTCCGCCCCTCTAACCCGAATACCTCAGCCCCTCTAGCCCGAATACCTCAGCCCCTCTAGACCGAATACCTCAGCCCCTCTAACCCGAATACCTCCGCCCCTCTAACCCGAATACCTCCGCCCCTCTAACCCGAATACCTCCGCCCTCTAACCCGAATACCTCAGCCCCTCTAGCCCGAATACCTCCGCCCCCTAACCTGAATACCTCCGCCCCTCTAACCCGAATACCTCAGCCCCTCTAACCCGAATACCTCAACCCCTCTAACCCGAATACCTCAGCCCCTCTAACCCGAATACCTCAGCCCCTCTAACCCGAATACCTCAGCCCCTCGAACCCGAATACCTCTGCCCCTCTAACCCGAATACCTCAGCCCCTCGAACCCAAATACCTCAGCCCCTCGAACCCAAATACCTCCGCCCCTCTAACCCGAGTACCTCCGCCCCGCTAACCCGAATACCTCCGCCCCCTAATCCGAATACCTCCGCCCCTCTAACCCGAATACCTCCGCCCCTCTAACCCGAATACCTCCGCCCCTCTAACCCGAATACCTCAGCCCCTGTACCCCGAATACCTCGGCCCCTCTAACCCGAATACCTCTGCCCCTCTAGCCCGAATACCTCCGCCCCCTAATCCGAATACCTCCGCCCCTCTAACCCGAATACCTCAGCCCCTGTACCCCGAATACCTCGGCCCCTCTAACCCGAATACCTCTGCCCCTCTAACCCGAATACCTCCGCCCCTCTAACCCGAATACCTCGGCCCCTCTAACCCGAATACCTCCGCCCCTCTAACCCGAATACCTCTGCCCCTCTAACCCGAATACCTCCGCCCCTCTAACCCGAATACCTCCGCCCCTCTAACCCGAATACCTCCGCCCCTCTAACCCGAAAACCTCTGCCCCTCTAACCCAAATACCTCCGCCCCTCTAACCCGAATACCTCCGCCCCCCTAACCCGAATACCTCCACCCCTCTAACCCGAATACCTCCGCCCCTCTAACCCGAATACCTCAGCCCCTCTAACCCGAATACCTCCGCCCCTCTAACCCGAATACCTCCGCCCCTCTAACCCGAATACCTCAGCCCCTCTAACCCGAATAACTCCGCCCCTCTAACCCGAATACCTCCGCCCCTCTAACCCGAATACCTCCGCCCCTCCAACCCGAATACCTCAGCCCCTCTAGCCCGAATACCTCAGCCCCTCTAACCCGAATACCTCCGCCCCTCTAACCCGAATACCTCCGCCCCTCTAACCCGAATACCTCAGCCCCTCTAACCCAAATACCTCCGCCCCTCTAACCCGAATACCTCAGCCCCTCTAACCCAAATACCTCCGCCCCTCTAACCCGAATACCTCAGCCCCTCTAACCCAAATACCTCAACCCCTCTAACCCGAATAGCTCAGCCCCTCTAACCCGAATACCTCCGCCCCTCTAACCTGAATACCTCAGCCCCTCTAACCCGAATACCTCAGCCCCTCTAACCCGAATACCTCAACCCCTCTAACCCGAATACCTCAGCCCCTCTAACCCGAATACCTCAGCCCCTCGAACCCGAATACCTCGGCCCCTCTAACCCGAATACCTCGGCCCCTCTAACCCGAATACCTCCGCCCCTCTATCCCGAATACCTCAGCCCCTCTAGCCCGAATACCTCCGCCGCTCTAACCCGAATACCTCCGCCCCTCTATCCCGAATACCTCAGCCCCTCTAGCCCGAATACCTCCGCCCCTCTAACTCGAATACCTCAGCCCCTCTAACCCGAATACCTCCGCCCTTTAACCCGAATACCTCAGCCCCTCTAACCCGAATACCTCAGCCCCTCTAACCCGAATACCTCAGCCCCTCTAACCCGAATAGCTCCGCCCCTCTAACCTGAATACCTCCGCCCCTCGAACCCGAATACCCCCGCCCCCTAACCTGAATACCTCCGCCCCTCTAACCCGAATACCTCAGCCCCTCTAACCCGAATACCTCAACCCCTCTAACCCGAATACCTCCGCCCCTCTAACCCGAATACCTCCGCCCCTCTAACCTGAATACCTCCGCCCCTCTAACCTGAATACCTCAGCCCCTCTAACCCGAATACCTCAGCCCCTCTAACCCGAATACCTCAACCCCTCTAACCCGAATACCTCAGCCCCTCTAACCCGAATACCTCAGCCCCTCGAACCCGAATACCTCCGCCCCTCTAACCCGAATACCTCCGCCCCCTAATCTGAATACCTCCGCCCCTCTAACCCGAATACCTCCGCCCCTCTAACCCGAATACCTCCGCCCCTCTAACCCGAATACCTCCGCCCCTCTAACCCGAATACCTCAGCCCCTCTATCCCGAATACCTCAGCCCCTCTAGACCGAATACCTCCGCCCCTCTAACCCGAATACCTCAGCCCCTGTACACCGAATACCTCGGCCCCTCTAACCCGAATACCTCTGCCCCTCTAACCCGAATACCTCGGCCCCTCTAACCCGAATACCTCCGCCCCTCTAACCCGAAGACCTCTGCCCCTCTAACCCGAATACCTCCGCCCCTCTAACCCAAATACCTCCGCCCCTCTAACCCGAATACCTCCGCCCCCCTAACCCGAATACCTCAGCCCCTCTAACCCGAATACCTCAGCCCCTCTAACCCGAATACCTCAGCCCCTCTAACCCGAATATCTCCGCCCCTCTAACCCGAATACCTCAGCCCCTCTAACCCGAATAACTCCGCCCCTCCAACCCGAATACCTCAGCCCCTCTAACCCGAATACCTCCGCCCCTCTAACCCGAATAACTCCGCCCCTCCAACCCGAATACCTCAGCCCCTCTAACCCGAATACCTCAGCCCCTCTAACCCGAATACCTCCGCCCCTCTAACCCGAATACCTCAGCCCCTCTAGCCCGAATACCTCAGCCCCTCTAGACCGAATACCTCAGCCCCTCTAACCCGAATACCTCCGCCCCTCTAACCCGAATACCTCCGCCCCTCTAACCCGAATACCTCCGCCCTCTAACCCGAATACCTCAGCCCCTCTAGCCCGAATACCTCCGCCCCCTAACCTGAATACCTCCGCCCCTCTAACCCGAATACCTCAGCCCCTCTAACCCGAATACCTCAACCCCTCTAACCCGAATACCTCAGCCCCTCTAACCCGAATACCTCAGCCCCTCTAACCCGAATACCTCAGCCCCTCGAACCCGAATACCTCTGCCCCTCTAACCCGAATACCTCAGCCCCTCGAACCCAAATACCTCAGCCTCTCGAACCCAAATACCTCCGCCCCTCTAACCCGAGTACCTCCGCCCCGCTAACCCGAATACCTCCGCCCCCTAATCCGAATACCTCCGCCCCTCTAACCCGAATACCTCCGCCCCTCTAACCCGAATACCTCCGCCCCTCTAACCCGAATACCTCAGCCCCTGTACCCCGAATACCTCGGCCCCTCTAACCCGAATACCTCTGCCCCTCTAGCCCGAATACCTCCGCCCCCTAATCCGAATACCTCCGCCCCTCTAACCCGAATACCTCAGCCCCTGTACCCCGAATACCTCGGCCCCTCTAACCCGAATACCTCTGCCCCTCTAACCCGAATACCTCCGCCCCTCTAACCCGAATACCTCGGCCCCTCTAACCCGAATACCTCCGCCCCTCTAACCCGAATACCTCTGCCCCTCTAACCCGAATACCTCCGCCCCTCTAACCCGAATACCTCCGCCCCTCTAACCCGAATACCTCCGCCCCTCTAACCCGAAAACCTCTGCCCCTCTAACCCAAATACCTCCGCCCCTCTAACCCGAATACCTCCGCCCCCCTAACCCGAATACCTCCACCCCTCTAACCTGAATACCTCCGCCCCTCTAACCCGAATACCTCAGCCCCTCTAACCCGAATACCTCCGCCCCTCTAACCCGAATACCTCCGCCCCTCTAACCCGAATACCTCAGCCCCTCTAACCCGAATATCTCCGCCCCTCTAACCCGAATACCTCCGCCCCTCTAACCCGAATACCTCCGCCCCTCCAACCCGAATACCTCAGCCCCTCTAGCCCGAATACCTCAGCCCCTCTAACCCGAATACCTCCGCCCCTCTAACCCGAATACCTCCGCCCCTCTAACCCGAATACCTCAGCCCCTCTAACCCAAATACCTCCGCCCCTCTAACCCGAATACCTCAGCCCCTCTAACCCAAATACCTCCGCCCCTCTAACCCGAATACCTCAGCCCCTCTAACCCAAATACCTCAACCCCTCTAACCCGAATAGCTCAGCCCCTCTAACCCGAATACCTCCGCCCCTCTAACCTGAATACCTCAGCCCCTCTAACCCGAATACCTCAGCCCCTCTAACCCGAATACCTCAACCCCTCTAACCCGAATACCTCAGCCCCTCTAACCCGAATACCTCAGCCCCTCGAACCCGAATACCTCTGCCCCTCTAACCCGAATACCTCAGCCGCTCTAACCCAAATACCTCCGCCCCTCTAGCCCGAATACCTCCGCCCCCTAACCCGAATACCTCCGCCCCTCTAACCCGAATACCTCCGCCCCTCTAACCCGAATACCTCAGCCCCTCTATCCCGAATACCTCAGCCCCTCTAGCCCGAATACCTCCGCCCCTCTAACCCGAATACCTCCGCCCCCCTAACCCGAATACCTCAGCCCCTCTAGACCGAATACCTCCGCCCCTCTAACCCGAATACCTCAGCCCCTGTACCCCGAATACCTCCGCCCCTCTAACCCGAATACCTCTGCCCCTCTAACCCGAATACCTCCGCCCCTCTAACCCGAATACCTCCGCCCCCTAACCCGAATACCTCCGCCCCTCTAACCCGAATACCTCCGCCCCCTAACCCGAATACCTCCGCCCCTCTAACCCGAATACCTCCGCCCCTCTAACCCGAATACCTCCGCCCCTCTAGCCCGAATACCTCCGCCCCCTAACCCGAATACTTCCGCCCCTCTAACCCGAATACCTCCGCCCCTCTAACCCGAATACCTCAGCCCCTCTATCCCGAATACCTCAGCCCCTCTAGCCTGAATACCTCCGCCCCTCTAACCCGAATACCTCCGCCCCCCTAACCCGAATACCTCAGCCCCTCTAGACCGAATACCTCCGCCCCTCTAACCCGAATACCTCAGCCCCTGTACCCCGAATACCTCCGCCCCTCTAACCCGAATACCTCCGCCCCTCTAACCCGAATACCTCTGCCCCTCTAACCCGAATACCTCCGCCCCTCTAACCCGAATACCTCCGCCCCCTAACCCGAATACCTCAGCCCCTCTAACCCGAGTACCTCAGCCCCTCTAACCCGAATACCTCCGCCCCTCTAACCCGAATACCTCAGCACCTCGAACCCGAGTACCTCCGTCCCTCTAACCCGAATACCTCAGCCCCTCTAACCAGAATACCTCAGCCCCTCTAACCCGAATACCTCAGCCCCCTAACCCGAATACCTCCGCCCCTCTAACCCGAGTACCTCCGCCCCGCTAACCCGAATACCTCCGCCCCTCTAACCCGAATACCTCCGCCCCTCTAACCCGAATACCTCCGCCCCTCTAACCCGAATACCTCCGCCCCTCTAACCCGAAAACCTCCGCCCCCCTAACCCGAATACCTCAGCCCCTCTAACCCGAATACCTCAGCCCCTCTAACCCGAATACCTCCGCCCCTCTAACCCGAATACCTCCGCCCCTCTAACCCGAATACCTCAGCCCCTCTAGCCTGAATACCTCCGCCCCTCTAACCCGAATACCTCCGCCCCTCTAACCCGAATACCTCCGCCCCTCTAACCCGAATACCTCCGCCACTCTAACCCGAATACCTCCGCCCCTCTAACCCGAATACCTCCGCCCCTCTAACCCGAATACCTCTACCCCTCTAACCCGAATACCTTCGCCCCTCTAACCTAAATACCTCCACACTTCTAACAAAGCTACCGAAATATTAATCCGGCTCCTATCTTTCAGAAATCAGAAGGGGAGAGAGCCCCTCAAAAACCTATTTGTTGAAAATATCATAGCAGTTAGTTATTCAAGAGTATTTCACTCTGTAAAGTAAGTATTCTCTGCTATTAGTGGCAGTACATCGCTGCATTCTAAGGGTGTGGGAAAGTACCCCCTATTCAAAACAACATTTTTCGAAGATGGTATTCTTGGATACTCCCTTTCTTTCCCAAGTATCCCATGGAAAATGCACATTTTGTCCGATTATAAAATCTTTCCTAGATGCAGTCTCCCGTATACCTCTACCCCTCTAACTGGAGATATTAGCCTAGAAATTGGATTGCGCTGCACCTGTTTTACAGGCATAAAACTGGCGCCTAAGGATTCGATATGGCGGGCGGTGGCCATGCACACACTCCGTGCCAGAGGTGCGCCACACGCCATATTGGTTAATTCTCCTCTGTGGGCAAATAGGGGCCCAACGCCGGTTTGAGGCCCCCAGGTAAAAATTGATTGCGTATGACCGCAGCATGCATCAAGGATGCTGTGCTCAGTTTCTTCAGAATCTTCCTTGAAGGGACCGCTGTCACTGGAAAGGTTAAGATTCAACCATTTTACTTACATTACTGTGGGAGCACTAGTGCTCCTCCTGGCTCCACATTAAATCTGCTGGCTTCCGAGCTGGCCATGTTCGCTTCCCCCTACTGCGACAGGCGAGCTGCCTATGGGGTCGCCGCTGGCTCCCGCAGCTCGTCGGTAATAAACAAATGAGGCCGGTGCACCAATTTGCTATGGTTCTGCCGCTGGCCTTATTCGGGCACGATCCAATATTTGGCCCTTTGTCTTTGCATGCTTGCCCCATATGTTTAAATATAGTATTACAGCTGCCTATTTATTGGTCTTCCAGCTAAAACTTTCAAACTAACTACAGGAATCATCTGATAAGTCAGGTTTCTGCCTTATTTCTGCCATCATTGTTGTGTAGAAATTCTTCCAGGACATTTTGAGTCACTGCCTTGAGTCTTCTCCAACTCCTCACTGGACTTCTGGCCTACTCCTCAATCCAGGTACCTTTGCTCTATGACCGATACCCAATAAGAAGCTGAAAAAATTTGAGGCATTGGATCAAAGCCCCTGGTAGGTTTTTTACACAAGATTGCAGACAGAATAAAGATGGAAACCCAGTTTAATGTATATTTCTCAGCGAATCCTTCTTCAGTACATTTTTTGCAATGTAGCGCATTTTGTGCGGATAGAGGCAAGAAATGTCAGTCCTGTGCATTAACGTTTGAACTCGCTCCAGCTATTCCTTTCATGGCCCAAGACAAAAATCACTTCTGTAAGCTCCTGACAAATGGAAACGCAGACTGGTTGTGCAAAATAAATTGGAATAGCAGACAGCGGGTGAAAAATGATTCCTTTCTACCATTAATAGAAGGACTGAAAACAGCACGAACAATCACTATGCCCTCTTGACCTCTCAGACTGATGGATAAGTAACATTCTGACAGATGTTCATGTATGTTCGGCTAAAATCTACGATCAAGTTGATTAAGTACTTTAAAATTTCAAAACAATAAAAGTCCCATGCGTCTAGCAGTTCTCTGGAGCTTGGAGCATGAGAAAGGCAACTCGCTCTTGACCTCGGTCTGTATAGTGATAAGAAGAAAAGCGAGTTGTATATTTTTCTTCACTCTTTCAAGCAGCTTCAGAGTACAAAATTGCCAATTTAAAATAGATTTGGGAGGTACCTGGGCTCCTTCCCAGCTCAAAAGCCCATCTCCAGCCATCCATCCACTGGCAGGACAAAGCAGAGCCGTGAGTCTGGCAAAGAAGGCCCTCCTCCCCCGCTGGTACAGACTGTAAATATAGGGCAATCACAGCCTGATAATCAATATTAATTATTTTTATCACTTGTGTGGGCTGTGACTTTTTCTCATTTGTTAAACAGTAGGAATAGAGAACTTCCATTCCCCATAGCTGGCTGCAGTCTTCCGTATTACCTCAATTGTAATTAAAGCCTAAAGCCTAGCTGTTATGGTACTGGACAGCAATGCAGCGGTTGCGAGTTCAAATCCGCCATGGCGAGTTATGAAAGTGAATTCAATTTATCTGGTAACTTGTGGCTGGAAAAAGTAACCATGAAAGCTGCTTGATTGTTGTAAAATCCCAACTGGTTCACTGTTTTCCTACATTACAACAGTGACTACACTTCAAAAGTACTTAATTGATTGTAAAGTGCATTGGGACATCCTGAGGTCATGAAAGGCTCTATAGAAATGCAAGTCTTTCTTTTCTTTTCACTGATGTGCTTTAGGAAAATGAATCTACCTCCCCCATCTGGTCTGACCAACTCCAGTTCTACACTATGTGGTTGACTCTTATTGCCCTCAGGGCAACTAAGGATGGACAATAAATGCCGCCTTGCCAGCGTAGCCCACATCCTGAGAGCAAGTATAGAGAAGAAGACATCAGAGCAGAAAAGATGCCCAAAGTCACATTATTTACATAACTATCAGCTACTAATGGTGTAGTCCTGGTCTAGATAATGCGTGTATTCTATCACAAAAGACTGCTCTCAGCCGTGCAGCAATCAATTTAAAATGGCGACCATACTAGCACAGCTACAAACCTTCAAACAAAAGTATAAACTATATATATAAGAGATTCTGATGATATTAATCCTGACAGATCTCCAATATGTTTACAGTGCTGGGGAATGGAACACTTTTCACTTCCTTTTCCTCTGATGCCAGCATCAGAAATTCCCAGGTCAGGATTGGCAGTGCCAGGTGAGGAGAACCCTCTATATGTACTGTGTAGGAATGTGCCGTAATTCTTCGAGTCCTGGAGACAAGTTGATTTTGTCGAGGCCCTGTCAGACTCCACAGATTGCGGAGGAAAGTAATTATTTGCCATCCCCTACATAAAAAAATGCATCAAAGAGTTACCTATTTGCCTTTATAATTTGACCAGGTTAATCTTCCAAGTTGGATCATCCGATTAGCTGAAAAACAAGAGTTTGAAGCCAGTTTTAAGCCAATGAATCCCCAGTTTTTCAACCTTGCTCACAGCCAAGAAGATAAAATGAGAAGTACAAGAAAACTCACATTTATATAGCACCTTGTGACATCTTAGAAACCTCTCAAAGCACTTCACATACAGTGAATTACACAGGACCAGGAACAGGCCATTCAGCTCCTCAAGCCTGTTCCGCCATTCATTAGATCATGGAGGTTCTGTACTTCAACTTCATTAACCTGCCTTGTCTCGATACCGCTTGATATCCTTACCTAATAAAAATCTGGCAGTCTCAGTCTTGTCCCAGCATCCACAGCCTTTCAGGGGAGAGGGCTCCAGATTTCCACTACCCTTTGTGTGAAAAAGTACTTCCTGACTTCACTCCTGAATTACTTCGAAGTGCAGTCAGAGTTTGTTATTTAGATCATCCCAGCAGCTATTGTTACACGGTGAAAAACCCTACAAACAGCAACAAGTTAATCCATTTTGGAACGTTGGCCAGGGCACTGGGGAGCTCCTTACTCTTTTTTGAGCAGTGGCATGGAATCTTTCAATATTCAGCTGAACAGGCAGACAGGGCCTCGGTTTAACGTTCCATCTAAAGGATGCCATCTCTGTCAGTGCCGCACTTCCTCAGTTTCAGCCTGGGTTGTGTGCTGAAGCCCTGGTGTGAGGCCTTCTGACTGAGAGCTGAGCCAAACTGACCAGGGGCCAATAATGTGGCGCAAAAACTGACTTTACTGTATAATTTAAATAAATTCTGTGTACTCCCTGCACTTAGTGCATGATGTATTATGGAGGAAGTCTCATCATGTGACACCGTACAGCAGCCCCTAAAATTAAAGGGATGTGGCCACATAAAGGTAAAGTGATTACATGAGGGTAAGCTTTTAATTTTTTTTAAAACTTTTAATATCTTTTTTATTTTCAGCAGGGTAGACATTCAAGATACAACTTACAGTTGAAAGTCTCACCAAGTTTTCATCTTCCAAAGGCTTCACACATCAAACCTTTGTAGCACAAATGTGGTTATTTGCTGACATGCAGGGTAGGCTTCAGGTTGTGCACATGACAGCCATCATTGGCCTCTTGCACAGCGACTGGGCAGTTGTATCATGGTATTCAGTGGGAAAGGATGTGAAAGGGCAGGTCATGCTGACTAAGGCATCAGGTTGATCAAGTATCAGACTTGGCTCAGTCGTAGCACTCTCACCTCTGAGTCTAGAAGGTTGTGGGTTCAAGTCCCACCCTATTCTAGGCTGACAGTACTGAAGGAGTGCTGCACTGTCAGAGGTGCCGTCTTTTGGATGAGACATTAAACTAACACTTCTGCCCTCTCAGGTGGACGCAAGAGATCCCATGGTACTCCTGGTGTCCTGGCCAACATTTCTCCCTCAACTAACACCACCAAAAACAGACTATCTGGCCATTTATTTCATTGCTGCTTGTGGGAGCTCGCTGTTTGAAAATTGGCTGCCATGTTTCCTACATTACAACAGTGAGTGCTTCAAAAGTACTGCATTGTCTGTAAAGTGGTTTGGAACGTCCTGAGGTCGTGAAAGGCGCTATGTAAATAGAAGTCTTTTCTCTGAGTAGCACATTAAGGCGTAAAGTGAAAATTGGTCTCATAATTTTTCTGAAGTATGAAACATTGAAATACCAAAAATCTGTAGTAACAGCAACATTGCACTTTAAAAAACCCCACATATCTTCCGCCACTTCAGAACACTAGGCCTGTGGAGCTTCCCTTACTCCCACACCAAATGGATGCTGAAAGACAAAGGACCAAAGCCAGTGCGAACACCGCACGATGGTGCACTTTTAAGTGTTTTTGCCTGAACTCTGGGGTCAGTGAGGTTTGTTGACGATTGGTGCACAAATGCTTAGCTTTACGGGCACTTCCCCACCGCAGTTTACTGCTCTGTGCACGACAGGTGCGCCTGTAGCCCTCAGGGGCAATTTTAACCAAACCCGTCCATCAGGAAACAGACGGGATCGGGTACAACGCCCCGCCCGCTTTTACGGTCCATTGAAGTCAGTGGAGTGTCATATTGGGCGGGATGTAAAACCGGCATTCCACCTGAACCTGTGAGTTTCCCGGCCAGCGAGTTAGGTTAAAATTACACCCCAAGTTTAAGCTCCAGACAATGTGACAAGCCTGAAACACAGCAGGCTGACGAGCAGGAGTGTGTTATAGGCATCGTTGCTTTAAAGCCAATTGTTGGGGCGCAATGCTATTGGAAGATATGATAGGATGCATTAGACAGAGAAAAAAAACCTAAGGTTAATATATATATAATGAGTAGCACATTAAGGCGTAAAGTAAAAATTGGTCTCATAATTTTTTTGAAGTATGAAACATTGAAATACCAAAAATCTGTAGTAGAGAATGGGAAAGAACATAGACTGTGGGAAAAATAGGAATGATATAGCCTGAGAATTGAAACATTTAACTATCCATATTTTTAGAAGCAGTTGTGCTTTCAGTGCTTACTTCAATAACTAATCGTTAATGTCACAGTGATAAAAGTACTCTTGATGTTTGACTAGCTTTATTACTGTAATATTAATGTCTTTTTCCAGCATCACAGTTCACGAGCTGAAAACCAACAAAAGCAGTTGGTCCAGGGAGACAAGAATTTCCTTGGATTAGTTAGCAGTCTGGGAGGGTTAATCCTAACATCTGGGGGTTAATTCCAACATCTGATGAACATCCCTTAAGAAAGCAATTGCATTTATATTGCTCCTTTCACATTGTTAAGATAAAAGACCAGTTAATTCTTTTCGATGGTGTTGGTTGAAGGATGAATGTTGTCCAGGACACTGGGAGAACTCCCTACTCTTCTTCAAATAGTGCCAGAGGATTGCTTACATCCACCTGGACAGGCAGATGGGGCCTTGGCTTAACATCTTATCTAAAAGACAGCACATCCAACAATGCAGCACTCCCTCAGTACTGCACTGAAGTGTAAGGCTGGATTCTGTGCTCGAGTCCTGGAGTGGGACTTGAAGCTCAGTGAGACGGCTGATTTTGTGCCAGTTAGTGCTGAAGCATGGGCAGTTTTGTACTGTGGACTATTTGGAGCCATGTTTTGAGCACCCAAACTCATTTCACTCTGGGCCATCACAGCTGTCAGTGGCTGTTATCCATCAGTTTCAGCTACATTAGAATTGAGTTCCCAGAGGCGAAAATAATATTGCTCTTGCTGATTGAATACCTAATTCCTTCATTTCATGGTATTGCAATTTTACTGTTCGCTTTATTTGACAGAAAAGTGTTGATGAATATGCCAACAACAGTAGCTAAAGCCAATTATCAAAGAGTCATCAATCCTGTTGTGTATGTAACCTGTTCCACCTTAAGAGAGCTTAAGCCTGTTCCACCTTAAGAGATGTACTACTTTCTCAGGCTGCTGTAGACGTAATACCGGGGGTGAACACACCGGTATATAAGCACTGTGCAGTAATCTTGTATTCAGTGTAGTCCCTACCTCCAACCAGTAAAGACCTGTTTTATTGTTACTGATTAAGTCTGAGTATTAATTACTTGAACAACTCACAGACTTAACACTGGCGACGAGTCAGGTTCTTACCCTGCGGCAGTTATTCCACGGCGGCTTCGTCCACAGACAGGACGTTGAAGAGAGGTTTCAAATCTCACCACCCCACTGGAAGAGACAGGCATTAGGACCCTGAAGCCTCCATCAGCGACTGAAAACTGGAGGACAGAAGACATCCTGCAGCTTCTTTTTCAACCTCGGTGGTAGGTAAGCCAAGCAGCGTTGGCTGCAAAGACAGGGCTGGGGGAAGTCGGAGGTACAAGGGCGATCGATCGCAATCCCTGATAAGGGCTGCACTCGGGCTGAAAGGCGCAGCGTCGGCAGACACTGAAGGCGCGAGAGCCGCGGTGAAAAGCGCGGGCCATCGATCGCGGCAGAGATAAGGGCCGCACTCGGGGCTGAAGGGAGACGGCGTCGGGGGACAGGTGAAGACCGCCAAGCGCGGGAAAACCGCCATTTTGTGGGCGGAGGACGACGGCAAGAGCGGGAAGCCGCCATCTTGGATAGCAGTAAAAAAAAAAATCTGAGAAATTGAAAATCTGATAAAGTACTACAATGCCTAAACACGGGAATATTAGCAACTTTGATAGTGACATCGAAGATTGGGCCATATATGTTGAACGAGTTAAAAATTATTGTAAGGCCAATAAAATTCGTGAGGCTGATAAAGCACTAACATTATTAAATTTAATGGGTGCGAAGACATACGGGCAATTGAAACACCTGTTATCACCAGATGAACCGGCGGATAAGACGTTCGATGAGATTGTTACTGTCCTGAAAGATCATCTAAACCCCACGCCGCTGATGCTAGCGGAACGATTTAAATTTTACGACAGAAGGCAGCTACAGCATGAAAGCAATGCTGAATATTTGCTGGAATTGCGTAAATTAGCGAAATATTGCCAGTTTGGAACGGGACTGACAGATGCACTACGAGACAAATTTGTGTGTGGTTTATTTAAACAGGATACACAAAAGCGACTGCTCGAGGAGAATGAGCTGACGCTTGAGAAGGCGGTCACTATGGCAGCAGCACACGAAGCCGCAGCGAGAGGCACGGCAGTAATGCAGCTACGGTCACCGGAGCTCAGTGCACACAAATTGGGTGTGAGTTCTGGCAAATGTTATCGTTGTGGAAAGACAACGCATGATCAGAACCAGTGTTGGTTTAAAAACCAAGAATGTAGAACTTGTGGTAGGCTTGGACATATAGCTAGAGTATGCAGGTCAGGGAAGAAGACCAGCAACAAGAAGTCACCGCAAGGAAAATACGCAAAAGTACACAAGGTGGCCGAACAGGAGTCCGATTCAGACGCTAGCAGTAATGAACTGGCTGGCTTAAGCAGTATTGAACTGGCTAGCTTAAGGGTACTCAACGTTGGTAAGGGTGCAGACCTCCAGACAATTTGGGTTACTCTTCAGATAGAAGGAGTCCAAGTAAAAATGGAATTGGACACTGGATCGGCATTGTCGGTCATGAATAAGAAAGATTACAGAAGGTTATTCCAACATATTCCCCTACAGGATACGGAGATTATATTGACAACCTACACGGGGCAGAGAGTGTACCCCATCGGGACAATAAAGGTTGCAGTGGCCAACAAGGGCGAAGGAAGTCAAATAATTGACTTATATGTGCTACCGGAGGGAGGTCCACCACTACTAGGCCGGGAGTGGTTTAGAAACATAAATATGGACTGGCATTCGCTAAAAGCCATAAAGAGTGAGAACTCGGTGCAGATAATCAGCCCAGACTCTAGAACTGATGATGGTAAGACCAACCCATGTGCAAAAGACAAAGTTTCAGCACAGAATTCCACTGAGCAACAACAACATAGTTTAACAGAGAATTCTGAGTCTGTCAAGTCTACTGATATGCACATTCTTGAGGGACACTGGGCTCGAACTCAACTCCATTTCAAACTACAACAGCAATTAGAACAAATGATTCGCCGTTTTGAGCAAGAGATGAATGAAATAAAAAAGTTCTTTGTTACAGAGTGGGAGAATCTGGAAAGGCAACAGAAGCAACTGATGGAGAAAATAGAGCAGGAGCACACCAACCATCTGCGCGAGGAGGCCGAACGAATCAAAGCTGATTCAGGTTCTGAAGGTGCGTGCCATAATCTGGTGTCAGAAGAGTTAACGGTCAGCCAACTCCTTCATATGCTGAGGGACAAGACTCTGAAATGGGAAAAACTTGAACACGAGCTGCGATCTTCAAAGGAAAAGGGTTCGGAGCTCTCAAAAGTCATTGAGATGGCTGATGTGACGACACAGACTGAAACGACTGCAACAGAGCAGCCATTGGATGCCAAAAGTACGCTGACTCATGTCAATGTAGAACAACAGACCGCTGAAACAGCTGCTCCGGTAGAGGGATTGCATAGTCCGACAATCAATCTCCAAAGGAAGTTGAAGTATTAAAATCACAAATGAGGTCACTAGTAAACGACTTGCTGAAAGCCCAGAAAAAGCTGGATGCAGAGGTACACATGAAGAAGTCTCTTCAGGAAAGATGTCTGGATTTGGAACAAGAGCTGGCTAACGTCCAGCTGGGTATGGAGGAAATAGACGACCCTCTCGCTGACCTGTCGGACGACTCCGAATATTACTATGTCCTGTCCTGCCCAACTTGTAACTTCGACTCCCACCATACAGAAATCATGGAGGAGCACCGAAAGTCTACGGAACATCGGGAGAAGGTGGCTCTACTACGAAAAAAGGAGGAAGAGAAGGAGGAACTGCGCATGCAGCTGGCAGCTGTGGCAGCTGACAATGGAGCCCAGAGAGTCTCCAAGAAGCAGAAAAGGAAAAGTAAAAACAGAAGATGACCCATCTGAACCATTATCACCTCTACCAGATCACACACGTGGTCCCTCCGAACGGAGCCAAATCAGTTCGGAAGTTCAAGCTGTTAAATCCATGAAAGGACTATTGAATGAGTAACGTGAACCGACTACACCACAGAGATTGAATCTGTGAACTGTTTTCCGCAGAGACTGAATCTGTGATATGTTACGTTAAACATGAAGTTATATATGTATATATGTTATTACGTTATGTTAAATGGGGGGGTGACTATAAAGCTAAGAAGGGAGGAGTGTTGTGTATGTAACCTGTTCCACCTTAAGAGAGCTTAAGCCTGTTCCACCTTAAGAGATGTACTACTTTCTCAGGCTGCTGTAGACGTAATACCGGGGGTGAACACACCGGTATATAAGCACTGTGCAGTAATCTTGTATTCAGTGTAGTCCCTACCTCCAACCAGTAAAGACCTGTTTTATTGTTACTGATTAAGTCTGAGTATTAATTACTTGAACAACTCACAGACTTAACAAATCCCACACACTGTACTAGCCTAGTCCTACAATTAAGTTGCACACTTTACAAGTCTAAAATGCAGACTATGGGAAGGGTGGGAAAGGTAACATTAGAGGGGTGTAAAAGTGAGAATGGTGATGGTTGGGTTGGGAAGGAGAAGATTTCAATTTAACCAATTTCATATTACAACTGAATCTCATTGTACAAACCTCATACTGTAATCAGACCTTAGCTTCTTCAAGCCTTATACAGCAATCAAATAACATCCTGTACAAGCCTTTTATTATAATAAAATTGCAGTCTATAAACTGCAATAAAATCACAGTCTACATGTAGGCTTATACTGTCGTCAGATTGTATCCTCTAAAAGCTTCATACTTGACCCAAATCCTACCTTCTACAAGCTACATACTGTAATCATATCACACAGTCCAAATGTGTCATCATCTAATTAAATCATACCCTCAACAAGCCTCCTACTTTAATCAAATTGCACCTTCTACAAGCTTATTATGAACATCTGTAAAGACCAGTGAGGAAAGGACATTAATGCTTCCCCCCCAATCCAACAGTGCAACCTTGTGTGCTGCCTTCCCAGTCTCTAATAAAGCTAACTTCTGGGCCAGGCAGCAAATCAGTGATGAAAATCTGGTCAGTTTCAGGGAAAATTACTCCTATAGTCCACGGGGGTAATGTTAACCTAATCCGCCCCTCGGGAAACTGACGGGATCGGGTCAACGCCGGTTTTACAGCCCGTCTGGTTTTACTCTCCATTGAAGTCATGTTTGTACTCTGCAAGGTCGCTATTTTAGGTGGTGTGAATGGTCCACAGTCTCCAAAGGTCCCTTTGGGCTTATTTCCCCTAGAATTTCCTTATTCATCCACTGAAGCATCACCTTAGGTTCGACACTTCTCTTTTACCTGGGAATATATAAGGCTTCTTTCTGCTTCAACGGCATTTCAAAAATAACCCATTTCTCCTCCACATTATAATGTTTCTGATCCAACATAACCCTCCAATACACCCTCCTTTATTCTTTTTTCATGGCTTTAATTTTTTCTCAACTGAAATTAAGTACTCACATCAAGCTGTTCTGTATTTTAACAGCATCTCATTATAGTTTCAATTTAAAGACAGTGATCACAATTGTCCAGCTTTTCATCTATATTGAAATCACACAGCATCTCAGGCTCATTGCTGAACACTATCTCCCCTTTAGTATCGTCACTAGCATGCTGAGCCAAGAAACAATCATTAGCATAGTCTGCTGTTTTACATTGCTGTCTCAATACCAGCTATACGATAGATTATCGTTTAGTAGTCATAGATTAGAGCTCGATGTTATTCAAGGTTATCACTGACGAATCGGAAAGCACCACCAAACCCTCCAATGAAATCGCTCAAGCCATTTTCTTCAAATCCTTTGAGTGGCTATTTTGTTTTTGAGGAGTGCCTGCATCACTTTGACCAAAGCATGGCATCGCAAGGCTTGATGGGTGTCCTCTGTGGGGCCCACTTGAAGTGCCCGTGAAGAGAAGCAGAATCCATTGCCGGCTGACCTTTGACACTGTAAATTCACTCACCAGCCGAGGAAGAAGCTGCGTCTGACGCAGAGGATTAGCTCCAAAGCACTTTGGGTGGGGGCTGGTTCCTCGACCTCCATCCGCTCAATGGAGCCACTCACTTGGGATTCTCCCTCAGTTCTCTGTTGGGAACTGTCAGTTGACCCTAGCTTGGAATCAGTTGTTGCTGATGATGAAGGAGTTCTGATGTGCGGATTGCTGACTGACATGGAGGTTGTTGTTGATGTCGGGGAAGGTGCTGCCTCCGGGAGTGAGACTGGGGGAGAGACCATTGCCTTAGCGCCCAGTTCTGTGCGACTGTTGGGGAAATGGCTGACAACTGAGCTAAGTGTCCCAATAGAACTTTTCTCTGCACTTTGTGCTGTCAGCTCGAAGAAAACCACAAACTAAGTGTATTCTGTGATATAACTGAGCTTTGCATTGTGTGCAGCTTGTACAACGCTCAAGTTTCAATCACACTGCATTCCTTTTGAAGCTTTGTTAATTTATGGAGCTTTTACTGGGCCGTGCGTGCTGCGGTCAATATTCTCAGGTACTTGGCAACGGTTACTTAAGGAGGCTGCCTCCCGAAAGGATAAGCTTTTATTTTTTTCCACTGATCTTATTGTGGGGTCGGGATGAGCACTCCTGCTCCTCCTGGCTCCACATTAAATTCATGAGCCGCTGCCACTCGCACCCTTCCCGCAATTTGCTTACCGCCTTGGACAGCGTCTGAACCGGCCGGCCTTCATTCTTGCTGGGACTGGCGCCGGCAGGTCGCCGCTAATCAACAACAGAGGCCAGCTGACCAATTTCGCGCGGTCCTGCCACCGCCATCGTGAGGCGTGTGCAACGTGCGCGGCTTCCCCGATTCGGAGTGTGATCCAATGGGCTGGATTTTGCCAGCCCTGGGGATGCGGGTTTGGAGGCGGGACTGCCGGGAAAATGGCTGAATTTGGGGGCGGGTGCCCAACCCGCCCCCATGCCATCTTGCCAGGAGGCGGGTAGCCGACCCGCGCCGGGTCCCGCCTCCTCGAGGCGGGAAGGGGATTAATGCCAATTAGCTGCCTGTTAACAGGTAGTTAACAGGCAGTTTTTTGGCTGATCCCTATTTTGAGCCCTGAAGTGTGGGCTTCCCGACGGCTCCGAACCTCGCCAGGGTCAGCGAGGCGGGCCGTCGGTCTGCGGGGGTCGGAGAGGCCAAGATGTCCGGTGTGCAGGTGAGTAATGGGTGCATGTGTGCAGAGGTAAGTGTGTGAGGTGTGTGTAAAGTGTTTAAATAAGTTTTACTTACCTTTACTTCTTCCTGCAGGCTTCCTCCCTTCAGGTCTTGGGAGTCCCTCAGCTCACCGGCACAGAAAGCAGAATGGCCGCTGAACTGTCAAAAGCTGCAGCCTCTGCTTTCTGGTCAGGAAGGCTTTCTAATTGAGTCTTGAGTAAAGACATAACTTAGAAGACAGATTGTCAGTGTTTGACAGCTTCACAGAGCTGTCAAATGATGACATTTCATCTGTCAAATGCTCTTGACAGATGAAACGTCACTCGCTGACGTCACCTGTAACTGGCTTTCCCTTAATTGGCCTGCTAAGCCCGCTGGGCAGGCTAAACAAGGTCAATCAAGGGAAAATAGCATGGGTTGGCCAGAAGTTGATGGAGGCGGGACTAAACCCCAACAAGTGGGAGTCCCGCCTCCAAAAGCTCCCCATTGACAAAATCCAGCCCAATGTCTGGGTCAACAATTTCTCAGTGGAGGAGAGAAGAGGGAAAATGGCAGAGGACACCAGTGATGGTCTCAGTAATGAATGGGTTAATTGTGCTGCTTGTCAGTGCGGTTACAAAGTTGTAAAATATGGGAAACACTTGCAGTGCCCTCTGCAGAGTTATTTTTAAACCGCTGTACTTTCACCGGTACACTTGGCAATTGTTCCCCAGTGCAGTCAAAATGTCACTGCTGTCGGATTCTTCTCTCTGGAGAGCATCGGTTTGTTTGTATGATGGATCATGAGATTTTTCAAATAAAATGTATTGTCAGGTCATTCAGTCTTTTAAAACATGAGTGTTTTATTTTTTTAAAGGGCAAGAGTTTTGCACTGAATAGCCTTATAATCCTTATAATGTCTTTGCATTTGCTGGTGTGTCTCACTCACGCCATATTGCTTCAGAACTGTTAATTGGAAGCAAACATGTGTTGAACTCTCCCGCCAGTGATGTTATGAATGGGGACTGTGGCTTGTGGTCAGCATTTCTTACTGACGTTTGGGCAAGGGGTGAATGGGAGGTCAGGCTCTTCCCGCAGGGGAAAAAAAAGAGAAAACTGGGAAGCCAAAGGAAGCCCTGTGGACCTTTCTTCCGTGTCCTTAGTGGATACTTCAAAACAGTGTAGGCAGATGTCAGGGAATAGGCCTCAGTTTGGTCCTCTATCAGTGAGGTAACCAATAATAAGGATGAAGCAGAGGGATTGTTTTTGAAAATGCATCAGTATAAACTATGGGAAGGAAGAGAGAGTGAACCGTTGGGAGATAGGAAAGGGGGGAGACTTGAGAATATTGGTGGAGCGATCGGGTAGAGAATTTTATCGTACACGTTGGACACACGATCCACCATGACAGAAGTTCTTTGTTTCAGTGTGCAATTTTTTAAAGAAAATCTACTGTTGCCTCATTAATCTGTTCCAGGGTAGAAATGTTGTTACAACTCAGAATAAATGATCAAGACTGAGAAAAGTTCTAGAACAAAATAATTGTCTCCCTCCTGGTTGAGAAAGTACTTTGAACAGGGTGTAGCAGGGTGCTACACAGCATCAAGAATGGATAAATATTTGTACCATTTCCATTTGTCAAGTGACAGTAATTACAATGACAGCCCTGTCTGGGCTGCACTTGTTGTTCGTTGGGAACCAAACATCTATTTATCACCATGGGATGTTAACGATGGGAATCTAGGGACTGCGGCGGTTGGCTATTAGTAGTGGAGAATAGCATTTCATGAAAGCAAAGTATAAAAAATAAGCACCAAGAACTTTAGATTTGACACGTTTCATTTTTAAGAAATATTAAATTGTTAATGATATTTTAATAAGGCTTGCTTCACTTATGAAATTAATTTGTATCCATGCTCTGTAGGTTTACTGTCATTTATGTTAAAGTACTCATCATCATGACTTTTATTTAATAATGTGCCCCATGCTTGAAATGTGATAATGTCATCATAACCCCAAGGGAACTGGAATCCAAGTCTTATTGGCACATGGATTCTGCTAATCCGAAATGATTGATTTTTGTTGTGTGAGCTTTGTTTTTACAAGCTTCGTACCATTCTGTCTGATGTTCTCCCCTACACGCCATGCTTGCAAGGAGAGAATTTGATCAACAGCCAGACTGTTCCTTGGCCTGTTTTTAGTTTCACTCTATTAATCAGCAGGTAGGAGGTGCTCAAGAGTGGTGTAGGGGGTGGTTACTCATGAGTTTCCCTCTCTCAGCTCTGCAGAAGCGCTTTGCGAAAGCTTCTACCTCCGACCAGTGGGTGGTTTCAGCTTAGGAACTTCCTCTGTGAGGAATAATGGATGCAAAGTGAGTTGGAGGCAGTGTCAAACTAGTTGCTGATGGAAGTGGATTCACAGCACAAAGCTACTCATAACTTAGTACAACATAGTGTTGTGTATGTACCTTTAAGAGAATAACTGGTCTCAGACTGCAGTACCGGCAGTGACCACCCCTGTATAAAAGGCGCTAGTGAGCCTCTGTTGTTTTCAGTTTCACTATTGACTTCCATCAGTAAAGACTTATTTTGTTCAACTCCTGCTGTCCGTGTCTCAATCATTCACGGACGTAATACTGGCGACAAGCAGATACGAACCTACCTACAGACTGCACCATCTCCTGGGATCCATTCCTACAGCGAAGTGAGCAGAGGTCGAGGCCAGAAAGAATAGAAAGTAAGAGGCAGTAGAAACGGGCGTCGACCGTGGGCATCCGCCCCTGTGTTTGCGGAGTTGAAGATTGCTGGAGAAGCTGTCGGATGCAGGGCCTGGTTCCTGTCGACGGTGCTTCAGCTAATCGGGCTGGTGGCAGGTAGTGCACTGATCCTTCCTGGGCTGCGGCGGTCGCGAACTCGAGCGGGTGGTTTGCAACGGAGCCGAGCAGCGTTGTCGGGAAGAAGAGAGAGAGAGGGTGGAGCACACAGGGCGCGGCCGGTGCTACGAAGCCGGGCTGCGTATAGACCCGTGAAGAGGGAGGCAAGAGTCCCACAGGGTTGTTCCACGACGGGAAAATAATTAAAAAAAAGAAATATTAAACGCGCAAGAAACCGCGGAAAGCAGCGCTAACAACAGCGGGGAAGAAGGCAAAGCGCGGGAGGCGCCATTTTGTTAAATCGGGGAAGAAGGCAAAGCGCGGGAGGCGCCATTTTAGATTTGCAAGATGCCAAAGACTGGCTGTATCACTGCTTTTGATAATACAATAGAGGACTGGACCACGCATGTGGAAAGAGTCGAGGTATATTTCGAGGCAAACGAAATAGCGGAGGAGAAAAAGGCATCGATATTGCTAAACTTAATGGGCGCTAGAACGTACGGCCTATTGCGAGACCTGATTACTCCAGCCAAACCGAAGGCGAAGAGTTTTAACGAAATTGTTGCTGTCCGACAGGAACACCTAAACCCTGCACCGCTGTTGATAGCAGAAAGATTTAAATTCCACAGGAGAACTCAGCATAAAGATGAGAGCAATGCTGAGTAGCTTACGGAACTAGGCAAGCTATCAAAGCACTGCCAGTTCGGAGCAGGACTGGCAGATACCCTACAGGACAAATTTGTCTGTGGACTCCTGAGTGAAGGAACACAGAAGAAGTTACTCTCAGAGAAAGAGCTGACGCTAGATAAGGCTTTCAGCGTGGCAGTATCGTATGAAGCAGCAGCCAGGGGAGCTGCAGAAATTCAACAAAAACCACAGGAATACGGCACCCACGAAATGACACAGGGATTTGCAAAATGTTATCGCTGCGGCAGAACTAACCATGACCAGAAGGACTGCTGGTCCAAAGACAAAATATGCAGGCAATGCGGGAAGATGGGACACATTGCACGAGTTTGCAGGTCTGGGAAGAAGACCAGCGACAACAAAAAGGCTACTAAGGAACCGTACAAGAAAGTACAAAAGATGACGGACAGTAGTTCCGAAGACCAGATGAGCGATAGTGAATCCGGGAACAGGAGACTAAGCTGTCTCAAACTTCACAATGTAATCGCAAAAGAGGATCACCGAACCATTTGGGTCACCCTCACGATAGCAGGGTCCCAAGTTAAAATGGAATTGGATACAGGATCAGCGATAACCGTCATGAATCGACGAGACTACGAGCGGCTATTTTCACACATACCCTTGAGAGAGACATCCATCATCTTGACGACGTATACGGGGCAAAAAGTATACCCCAGAGGAAAAATAAGGGTGCCTGTCGAATACAACGGCAAGAAAATACGGAAATTGTATCTCTACATACTGCCAAATGGTGGACCACCGTTATTGGGACGGGAATGGATCAGGAAGATAAACTTAGATTGGCACTCCATTCATGCAATGACGGTGGACGGTAAAAAAGATGAAGACGTCACTCCTGGACGATTGTCAACAATCTTAGCTAACGCCAAAGAGGTATTTCAACAAGAACGGGGCACGCTTAAAGGCGTAACCGCCTCGATAAAAATAGAAGAGAATGCAATTCCCAAGTTTTTCAAAGCAAGACCGGTACCATATGCAATTCGCCCAGCCGTCGAGGCAAAGCTGGAGAATCTGGAGAAGGCAGGCGTGTTGTCTAAGGTCGACTGGAGCGAGTGGGCGACACCCATCGTTCCTGTCATGAAGAAAACGTTAAGCAATAAGTCTGGGGAGCCAAGGAAGATTCGCATCTGTGGGGATTTCAAGGTGACGGTGAACCCAGTCCTTCACACAGTACAATATCCTCTTCCAAGGATAGAAGACATCTTCGCCTCACTGTCTGGAGGGAAGCGTTTTACAAATATTGACCTAGCACAAGCATATTTGCAGATGGAGGTTGAAGAGTCCTCTAGGAAGTATCTCACGATAAACACTCACAAAAGTCTTTACCAGTATCATCGATTGGTATTCGGAGTAGCATCGGCTCTGGCGATATGGCAAAGAGCGATGGAACAAGTCCTGCAAGGGATTCCGGGGACTCAGTGTTACTTGGACGGCATCCTTGTGACAGGTGAAGATGACAGTGAACACCTTAACAACCTAGAACAGGTGCTCACTAGACTACGGGAACATGGGCTGCGAGCCAACCGCCCCAAGTGCGAATTTTTTAAGAAACAGATATCGTATTGTGGCCACGTGATTGATGAAGAGGGGTTACATAAGTCCCCTGACAAAATTGAAGCGGTTGTTAAGGCCCCAGCGCCTGAAAATGTGTCGCAACTGAGGTCATTCCTCGGATTGGTGAATTACTACCATAAGTTTTTGCCGAATTTGTCGACAATTCTGCACCCACTGAACGCCCTGCTACGAACGGGGGTAGCATGGAAATGGAGCGATGATTGTAAGCGGGCCTTTCAGAAGAGTAAGGACTTAATCACTCAAGGGAAGTATTGGCTCACTACAGCCCAGCACTGCCGATCAGACTGGCGTGTGATGCGTCTCCCTACGGCATTGGGGCAGTACTGTCACATAAATTCCTTGATGGTTTAGAGAGGCCGATAGCTTTTGCGTCACACTCGTTAACTTCTGCCGAGCGTAACTACGCCCAGATTGACAGAGAGGCCCTCAGCCTAGTGTGGGGGGTGAAGAAGTTCAATCACTACCTGCACGGTCAAAAATTTACACTACTAACCGATCATCAACCTCTTGTCTCCATTTTCAACCCTCAGAAGGGCGTACCGATAATGACAGCACAACGGCTGCAGAGATGGTCCCTTTTCCTAGGGGCACACCAATATGACATCGAGTACAAAGGAACTAAACAGCATGGAAATGCTGATGGATTGTCACGCCTACCGTTGCCGACGGTGGAAGAAGAAGACCTTGCAGTGGATCCAATGGAGTTATTCCACTCGACCATAGTCGAATGTCTCCCTGTGACGAATGCAAACATAGAAAAGGAAACATGGAATGACCCGACACTATCACGGGTCTATGATTTAACGGTGAAGGGATGGCCAGCACATGGCGAACCACTGCTGCCAGCATTCTCGCCGAGAAGAGAACAGCTGTCAGTGTGCAGAGGAACCTTGATGTGTGGATCCAGAGTAGTAATTCCACCCAAGTTGACGGATAGAGTGCTCAATGAGCTTCATGAGGGTCATCTGGGTGGGGTAAAAATGAAGAACTTAACCAGAGCGTTTGTGTGGTGGCCGGGAATCGATAGAGAAATCGAAGAGATGACCAAGAGCTGTGCAGGATGCCAGAAGGTCCAAAACGCCCCACCACAGGCTCCTCTGCATCCATGGGAGTGGCCCTCATCTCCATGGTAAAGGGCGCACATTGATTTTGCTGGTCCCTTCATGGACTCGATGTTTTTAATTGCGGTGGATGCACATTCAAAGTGGCCAGAGGTAATAAAAATGTCCTCAACCACCACGGAAAAAACTATCACAGTTTTACGAACCATATTCACCAGGAATGGGCTGCCTGAACAGATTTGCTCTGACAATGGACCACAGTTTGTGTCTGAAGAGTTCCGGAGGTTCTTAAAGAACAATGGTGTTAAGCATTACACATCTGCCCCATATCATCCAGCCACTAATGGATTGGCCGAGAGGTTTGTCCAAACATTCAAGAAGGCTATCAAGGCAACGTGTAATGAAGATATACCCCTACAACACAAGGTGGACAACTTCTTGATTGCCTACCGGAATGCGACACATGCGGTTACCAACCAAACTCCAGCCATGATGTTCTTCAATCGAAGACTACGATGCCGCTTGGATTTGGTTAAGCCAAACGTCCGAAGAGATGTGGAGAACAGGCAGTTTCAGAATATGAATGAAAGGCCGACCAGGAGTTTTAAGATAGGTCAACCAGTTTTGGCCCGGGACTACCGCACTGAGAAATGGCAGCCAGGAACGATTTGTACACGACAAGGACCTCTCATGTATACCGTGGACGTTGGGGAGAGCATTGTAAGACGCCATGCTGACCAGATTCTAGAGTCACTGGAAAACGTCAACTCCACACCACGATCTGATACACCTGGTAATGAAATCGACGTTCCAATTGCAGCTACCGCAGAACCGGTAATATTGGAAGCAGATGAACCAAACAACGACATTGATCCCGACTCAACATTGCCAGAAGAACCTGATACCCCAAAGAGGCGTTATCCAGACAGAATCAGGAAGTCTCCTCAAAGACTGAACTTATAATTGCTTAAACTTAACCAATGTATCTAGCAACTGTAATTGTGATTGTAATTAGTTATCATTTAGTTGTTGAATGAATGTTATGTGCTGTTTATCTAAAAGGGGAGGAATTGTTGTGTATGTACCTTTAAGAGAATAACTGGTCTCAGACTGCAGTACCGGCAGTGACCACCCCTGTATAAAAGGCGCTAGTGAGCCTCTGTTGTTTTCAGTTTCACTATTGACTTCCATCAGTAAAGACTTATTTTGTTCAACTCCTGCTGTCCGTGTCTCAATCATTCGCGGACGTAATACATAGCATTAAATCAGAAACCTTATTTGAATAGAATACAAGGATGGCTGGTATGGGGAATAGAAATGTGCAGTAGGAGTGCTTTCCCAAAGTTGGGGTTGAGGGATATCGTGTTGGGGCAGTGTAGAGGGCGCTGTGCTCTGCAGCTGGCTGTACTATTTGATGTTGACACTGGATACACTGCATTCCACTCTGTGGCAGGGACAACCCTTATCCTAATATCAATCCCATCTGTGTTACAGGCAATGGCAATAGAACATGTTTTGGTGATACAATGTATGTGAGAGAGAGATTAGAAAACTGAATGGAATGGGGGGAAAACACAGGAATCCAAATAATGGCCACCCTTTCATATTTTGATAGTGTTGGAAATCCGCTGCATGATCCATAGTAATGGTGGCTGAACAAGTCAACTTCTATAGTTATTAAGCTGTTGTTTAATGTTAGCTGGCTCAATTGGTAACACTGTTGGCTCTGAATCAGAACTTGAACATGTAATCTAACCTGACACTTCAGTGCTGTACTGCTGCATCATTAGAGGTGATGCCTTTTTGGATGAGATGTTATATGGATTAACTGAACACTCATCTCACCTAATGCCTGTGGGACCCTGTGTGCAAATTTCTGCTGCTTACCAACACAACAGTGACTACACTGCAAAGGTAATTCATTAGCATTGATGAACTATATTAATGCAATTTTTTTTCTTTCTACGTGGTATTGTGGGACATGATGGGGCCGATAATGTGACGCACAGTGCCTGTGGCTGTTGCACTGATGGTCACTGGGCAAAAGCGCCCCATATTATACGGCCTGCTGTGTAGAAAAATGCATTGGGGAAGCACCTGTGGCACTGTAGGCCTACGCATTAGGCATCCAGTATGCTCATTGAAACCTCAAACAGAATAATCAATGAGGTTCTTCCCCTGTAATGGAGTCTCAGGCCCTGTACAACACTGCTGAAACTCAGCGCTCATATAAAACTGGCCTATTTAGCTGTCTTCGTACAATGTTGCTTAAAGACTCTGCTTGCTGGTTGTATCAAGCAGCTACATGTAGACCCGGTGATTTATTTCATGAGGTCCTTGGGTTTCAATATTGCAGCCATTCACAATTCCTTAAAAAGAAAGAAAGACTTGCATTTATATGTCGCCTTTCACAGAAATCACAGAATCACAGAAACCTCACAGTACAGATAGAGGCCATTTCCCGACCACTGGACGTCTCAAACTGCTTTACAGCCAAAGAAGTACTTTTGGAGTGTAGTCACTGTTGTAATCACAGAATCACAGAAACCCCACAGTGCAGATAGAGGCCATTTCGGCCCATCGAGCCTGCACCGACACATATCCCACCCGATTCCCGTAACCCCTACACCAACACATATCCCACCCTATCCCCGTAACCCCATGTATTTAATCCCCCTAACACTAAGGGTCAATTTATCATAGCCAATCAACCTAACCCGCACATCTTTGGACTGTGGGAGGAAACCGGAGCACCCGGAGGAAACCCACGCAAACACGGGGAGAATGTGCAAACTCCACACAGACAGTCGCCCGAGGCTGGATTCGAACCCGGGTCCCTGGCGCTGTGAGGCAACAGTGCTAACCACTATGCCACCGTAATGTGGGAAATGAAGCAGCCAATTTGTGCACAGCAAGCTCCCACACACAGCAATGTGATAATGACCAGATAATCTGTTTTTGTTATGTTGGGTGAGGAATAAATACTGGCTAGGACACTGGGGATAACTCCCCTGCTCTTCTTCAAAGTAGTGTCATGGGATCTTTTGCGTCCACCTGAGAGGGGAGATGGGTCTCATCTGAAAGACGAAACCCCTGACAGTGCAGCACTCCACTGCAGTGTCAGCCTAGCTTTATGTGCTCAAGTCTCTGGAGTGGGACTTGAACCCACAACCTTCTGACCCAGAGGACGAGTGTGCTACCCACTTTTTTCTTTATTATACTTTATTGAACATTAAGAACATTTACAACATCGTGATCATTACATTGTATGATACAAATCAATTCCACCGCTCTGCACAGCCATTCCGCCACCACATTTTAACATCAAAACCTGAAGTTTAATTTGTCACCTGTAACATATATTAATTGATTGTACTTTAAAAATTGGTTGTAAAATACTGTCCTTAAATTCCTTTCTGAATAAAACATCCACAGAGCCTTATAATGATCTTTTAGCTTATATTTAAAATACTCTTTTAGATTGATTCTCCTCCCCTTAAAAAACAGAGCATTCCTTCTTTGCACAATCACGAATCTAGCCAAACTCAACATTAAATTAATTGCCGCTCCGCTAGACTCTGGCAGACTCTCCTGCAATCCCCATCTCAAAATTGAGTCCCACGGGATTCCCATTCTCGCTCTTCGGTCCCCACCCAGCAAAAAAGCTTCACACAACTGTCGAATATAGTACTTAAAGTCATTTAACTGCGGACATAACACCAGTAAATGGGACAGAGTCTCATCCCGTGTCCCACACATTGGGCAAGTTGCCGCCTCCACTCGTCCAATCTTGCACAAGACCGTCATGGTAAAAATCCGGTTATGAGCCAATTTGAAATCCAGTTCAATCCATTCTGGGCATTTAAAATTCGCCCACACTCCCTTCCAAATCCTGTTGAAGTCCAGCTGTGGGTATATACTCTGCCAAAACTCCTGACCAGCAGGTGTCTTGAATCTGCATTCTCTGAATACCTCATAGAAATCTCGAGTGTTACAGTTGTCAAATTGGACCAACTCTCCCCCTTTCTCCAGTACAAAGCTTGGAAAAGCAGGACGCATTTTACTTCCTTTGCAGCACGGTGGCATAGTGGTTAGCACTGTTGCCTCACAGCGCCAGGGACCCGGGTTCAAATCCGGCCTCGGGTGACTGTCTGTGTGGAGTTTGCACATTCTCCCTGTGTTTGCGTGGGTTTCCTCCGGGTGCTCCGGTTTCCTCCCACAGTCCAAAGATGTGCGGGTTAGGTTGATTGGCTATGATAAATTGACCCTTAGTGTTAGGGGGATTAAATACGTGGGGTTACGGGGATAGGGTGGGATATGTGTTGGTGTAGGGGTTACAGGGATCGGGTGGGATATGTGTCGGTGCAGGCTCGATGGGCCGAAATGGCCTCTATCTGCACTGTGGGGTTTCTGTGATTCTGTGATTCTGTGATTTCCGCATTTCTTTCTTCCATCCAATCCTGTGGCATTGCCCTCACAATCTTCTCATACATGATTCCTATTGCTTTTCCTTCTACCTCCTGATCCTCCTCCCACACCATGTCCCTCACTATCGCTTCCGGCAGCCAACTTGGAATTACCTCGTATAATACATCTTTCACAGATATAATCCCAGCTTTTATAAAAGCTTGATTAAATAAAACCTCTCCTTCGATGTTGGCCCACCTGTTCAAAAATAAGGGCTGTTCTAAAAATTCCTCAGCCCCCTTGGGCATAAACTGCACACTCTTTAAACATTGGGCCCAAGTCTCTACAACCCCCTTATAAAACCTAGGGAGAAGTTTAATCGATTTCAAAAACATATTATTGTATTCCATATACAATATCCCCTGCCCTCCTATCCCACTTCATTTAAAAAAATGCTCACAACAACTCTTCCAAAAACTTGTATTTGACTTCTGAAGAAATCTCTTCACCCATTTGATTCTAAAGGATTTCTTCTTCAAATCAATATCTGGAAAATTGAGTCCTCCCAGATTTCTCCGTCCAATGATGGTATTGTATGCCACCAAGGCTGGTTTCCCTTCCCATAAAAACCTCACACAAGCCTCTCGGATGGACTTTTCTGCCCACTCAGGAATATCCTCCACCGTCAATAAGTACCATAGCTTAGATAGCAGGAAAGCAGACACCACTGTCGCTCTTCCTTGCACTTTCAACCACCTTCTTTCCCATCTTCCCAAAATCTTTTAAATTTTCATAACCTTCGGTTCCCAATTTAATTGACCCACTTCATCCCTGTCTTTCTTGCACCCCATGTGCACCCCCAGAACTTCCAAAACCTCCACCACCTTAAAGGGACATTCCCCCAACCATTCCCCCCTACCCCCAACCCTGCAACCAGGCATTGGGACTTACTATAATTCACTCTGGCTCCTGAAGCTCTACAATATTCCTCCACTACATCCATAGCTTTCCTCACTGACTCCCCATTTCTCAATGTTAAGGTTGTGTCATCTGCATATTGGTGTATCACCGACACCAGCCCAGAACTGGGGACCACAATCCCAACTACACCTTGTTTCTTTCGCATCATGTAACCTGATGGTTCTGCTACCAATGTGTACAACAATGGGGACAGGGGACAACCCTGTCTCACTGATCTCTGTATCGGAAAATACTTGGAAAAAAACCCATTACATTTAACGCAGCCAAATATGTTTGAATAAAAAATCCTTATCCACTGAATGAAATTTTCCTTGAAACCAAATGCTTCCAAAACCTTCAATAAAAACTCATGAGAGACCCTATCAAAGGCTTTCTCTTGATCTATCTTTAATACATAAGCCTCCCTCCCACTCTCTTCCATGAGCTCTATCGCAACTCGGATTGAGACCACAGAGTCTGCGATGTCCCGGCCTATGACTCCATAGGACTGAGAGGGCCAAACTATCTCCGGTAACACCTCCTTCAAACGATTTGCAATAACCCTTGCCAAGATCTTATAATCCACATTTAATAATGTGATGGGCCTCCAATTCTTCAGATCCCGTCTATCCCCTTTATTTTTATAAGCTAAGCTTATGATACTTCTCCTCATAGATGGGGCCAGGCTTCCCTCAATTTTAATTTCCTTAAAAACTTCTAAGAGCAATGGACTTAAAATCTTGAAAAATTCTTTTTAAAATTCTGCACTTAGTCCATCGGACCCTGGGCTTTTCCCCACCTTCATTCCACTTATTGCTACTTTTATTTCCGCTAATCCTACTTCTTTGTCACACATGCTTCTCTCATCCTCCTTTAAACCCTCTTCAATAAAAGCAGTAACCTTCTCCATCGCCAAATTGGAAATGTCTTCTTTTGTATATAACTCTTGATAAAAGCTGCTAGCCGCCTCTAAAATCTCCCCACTTTCATGAATGATCTTCTCCCCAACCTTCAACTCTTCAATTAACGATAATCTCTGTCGCAGCGTCTCTTGCTCTAGAAAATATCTAGTGCATCTTTCGCCCTCCAATGCATCTCTAGCCTTTGCACGGAGAATGGCCCCCTTGCATTTTTCAGCTTGCAATAATTCCCACTCTTCCTTTAGCACCCGGAACTTAGTCTCAGCTCCCTTATCCCTTCCGTCAACTGCTTTACAGACATCCGTAAACCTTTTGTTTATATTCTCTTCTCGATGCCGGTTAGCTGCGCCCTCTTTTTCCCATAACGTACCGAAAAAACTTTTACCTCATATTTGAAATTGTCCCACCAAACTCTTTCTTTCAAGAACAAAGGTTCCTTCCGAGCATTCTTTATTATATTTATAATCCCTTCTTTATAAGCAATTTCTTTCAGGTATTGATTGTTTAAAATCCACACCCCTGAACTGATCTTAACTCTGCTGTTCCTAATTCTAAGAACCAAAGCCGAGTGATCACTAAAAAATACTTTTTATAATAAATCTCCATCACCTCCGAACTTAACCCTTCCCGCATTAACACAAAATCTATTCGGCTCTGTTTTAAAACATCACCCACCCAACCTGCTCTGGAGAACTCCCTTTTTATGGGGTTCCGGTCCCTCCATAAGTCTCTCAAATTTAAATTTGCCATAATTTTTACAATCATCCCTCTGGAGTTATCATCCTTAAAGGTCATCTGGGCTGAAATGTCCATCCGAGATAAAAATACATTAAAATCCCCCACTATACAAGGATTTTCCACCTCTGCCACTTCAGTGAATAACCCCCGAAAAAACTCGCAATGCTTGCAATGGTCGTTCGGTGCATAGATATTAAAGAGACCGCAATTAAATCCCTCCATTTTTACCCTTAGCCGTAAAAATCTCCCCTCAGTGTCCTTGTCCACCAAGGCAACGTTCTCTTTTATGGACGGACTCACCAAAACAGCCACCCCTCTACGGTTATTGTTTGCACAACTTGCAAACACCTCTCCCTTCCAAACCTTCTGAACTCTTTCTAGAATATCCTCATCCCAAAAGGTTTCTTGCAGACACAAGAAGTCCTTGCCTTTAAAACCCTGCAACAACTGCTGCAATTTCTTCTCACCCCTCAGTCCGTTCACATTAATTGAGACCAATGTAATCAAGGCTCCAAAGAAGGGAAGTATGCCCGATAATCTCCCCATCATTTAATCTCTGGCCCTTCCCTCCTCTCATGCTCCTTCTCAACTTTACGGGCAGCTGTTGCTTTTTCCTGCAGCCTCCGGCTCTTTTTCACCTCCTGTTTGAACCCTCCCTGCTGTTTCAGCCTCTTCCTTGCATTAAGTTTGGGCCCAGGAGCTGCCCTTTCTCCCTCCTTCTGCCCCTCACTAACCTTTCCCTTTCCACATGATGCCACCCCACCCCCGACTTCCATGTCTCTGTTCCCCTCTAATTCCTCACACTCAAGCTCTTCTGCAACCCCCTGTGCCTGCTCCCCGTCAGATACATAATCCTGCTCCCCGTCAGATACTTCATCTCACATAGAGAGTCTTCCTGCTATCGCAGTTTCTCCCACTGAGCCGCTCCCTTTGACCACATCTCCACCTCTGACCCTTGCACCTTGTTCCCTCACTCCATGGGACAATGGCGCACCTAAATTGTTCCCTTCTGACATCTCTATCTAGCCGATCCCATCCTGCTGTCCCTTTAAGGCTCCTGCCTCTTGCACCCTCTCCCCGTCCTGCCCCCTCCCGCTCACCAAGCTATCGGACTCCCCACCTCTCCCTGGAGCACCCACATCCACCACACACCCCGCTCCCGCCTCCTCTCCCCCCGCAGACACCAGACTCCCCAGGGAGAGCCGAACTGCACTACGGCTCGAGTCTGCACTCGACCCTCGCTGCTGTCTTTGTTCCCCTCCACAGCACTCGGCATGTTTTCCGCCATCTCCATCCCGTTCTCCGCTCCGCCATCCTCTGCCACTTCCTGTGCTCCTTTCTCCTTCATTTTACTGGCTATGTCCTCCGACTGCACCGCTCCTCCGGCCGTTCCACACTCATCTCCTGCTCCTTCTCCCATCTCCTCATCACTCATATCGCTCCCTTCTGCCACACACTCACAGCGGGTGGGGCCTTTACAACACACCCCACAGCTCTCCACCTTGCAGCTCCGAGCAATGTGTCCTGACTCACCGCAATTGTAACAATACAGGTCTGGACAGTTTCTTACGAGATGGTCATGTCCAAGACAATAATAGCACACCTTTACTTGGTTATCATGCAGCACACAAAAGTACTGCACTCCTTCCAGTGTCTCGAACTTCATACTGTACGGCAATGACCTCACCCCCTCTGGGAACCGCAGCTTTACATACCGGGTTCCGTCTGCTACCCGTGTTCCCGGATAATACCTCCTCTTTATTGCAGAACAGATTTTTATGTCCCACGACTCCAACTTCTTGCTTAGCACTTCGTCCTCAATGTAAACTGGCAAGTTTAATAATGAAACCACCACCTCCTCTGAATATAGCAGAGTCACCTCCAAGAATTTCTCACCAACTTTTAGACTGAGTAACAGTCTTTCCACCTCCTCACGACCACTGACCGTCACCTCGAATCCCACATTTGGCTTTGGTCAGCAGGCAAAGCAGCTTCCCTCACCACAGTCCTCATGAACCGCCTGGATAATATCCCAAGCTCGAATCTTCTTATCCTCACACTGTACCACCACCGTGTTTTCTTTACCAAACCTCCTGGGGTCCCGGCCCAAATCTTTGGGCCTTTTTTTTTTCCTTTCCCACCACAGTTTCTTCCCTAATTAAATTCCTTTCGGGAACATTGTCCTCTGAGGGGCCCGGCACTCCGGACCCCTCAGCAGCCATCTGGCTGTTTTTGTGGGCCAAAAAGGCCCTAAAACCTGAAAACAAAACCCACCACCAACTTTTTACAAAACTTCCTCCAACTCCCAGCTGCAATCAGGCAACCAGTAACACCTGGCTCACTCCTAGCCCCTCCCACCTAGAGAGTGCTGCCCACTGACCCACGGCTGGCGCTAAAGCTGCATCCCATTTGCCATCTATGGGTGGTAGCTGAGGGAACTCTAATTGAGTTCTGCCCAAATAGGAACTATAGGTCTCCTGCTCACCATCGTAGAGTACAGGCTGATCTACGTATCAAGATGATTGAAATCAAAAATGCCTCACACAACTTAACTCTCCTGCAAGGGGCCATTGCCATAGAACAGGCCCAGAAGAATAGATCCTGCCTTAACCAATAGCAGAGGACAACGCTAGCCGATCAGCCACCTTGTATGAGTCTGTGAATATGCGGCAGATTTGTTGGCTGCATGTTTCTTCCTTGTAGCATTTGGTGGCCCACAGGGTTGATGCATTGCCATGGCAGCGATACAGAGTGTACTGCAAAAAATGTCATGGACATGCCTCTGTGTTTGGAAAGTAGGCAAACAGTTGACAGAGTGTTGTGCACTTTCCCCCTGTGATACTTTATCGAGTTTACAGTGACGTTCTATTCAGATGAACTGTATGGCAACCTTGTAAAATTAAGCAAAGTGTGAGCACACTTACCTTAGCAACCTTCCTGAGACCAGTAAAACTCTTTCTCATGAAGAGTTGCCACGATTTGGTCCTGGTTGAGTCAGTGTTCACTGTTTCTAATACCTACATCTAAGTTACTCTCGCACTACGCCTCGGAGAGTAATGCTGCTCTGTTCCAAAAAGGACCATCCTTGTCTCAAAAAAAGGACCACCCTTGTTTCAAAAAAAGTACCACCCTTCTCTAGAAAAAGGACCACGCTTCTCTAGAAAAAGGACCACCCTTCTCTAGACAAAGGACCACCCTTCTCTAGACAAAGGACCACCCTTCTCTGAAAAAGGACCACCCTTCTCCAGAAAAAGGACCACCCTTCTCCAGACAAAGGACCACCCTTCTCTAGAAAAAGGACCACTCTTCTCCAGAAAAAGGACCACCCTTCTCTAGAAAAAGGACCACTCTTCTCCAGAAAAAGGACCACCCTTCTCTAGAAAAAGGACCACTCTTCTCCAGAAAAAGGACCACGCTTCTCTAGACAAAGGACCACCCTTCTCTAGACAAAGGACCACCCTTCTCTAGAAAAAGTACCACCCTTCTCTAGACAAAGGACCACCCTTCTCTAGACAAAGGACCACCCTTCTCTAGACAAAGGACCACCCTTCTCTAGACAAAGGACCACCCTTCTCTAGACAAAGGACCACCCTTCTCTAGACAAAGGACCACCCTTCTCTAGAAAAAGGACCACCCTTCTCTAGAAAAAGGACCACCCTTCTCTAGACAAAGGACCACCCTTCTCTAGAAAAAGGACCACCCTTCTCCAGAAAAAGGACCACCCTTCTCTAGAAAAAGGACCACCCTTCTCTAGACAAAGGACCACCCTTCTCTAGACAAAGGACCACCCTTCTCTAGACAAAGGACCACCCTTCTCTAGAAAAAGGACCACCCTTCTCTAGAAAAAGGACCACCCTTCTCTAGACAAAGGACCACCCTTGCATCTCCTGCAGAAGGACCGGCAACTATACTGAAGTACTCCCAGCCCCACTTCTGGCGTTCTGCCCACTGTCTCTCCTCCTTGTCGGCTCAAGTGGCCATGTCCTCGACCCCCAAGTTTTCCCAGACTCCCAAGTTCCTCCATAGTGCTCCCAAACCCAGTGCTCCTCGAATCTTCCCACCCTAGGCTATGCGCCAAATGTTCCCAAAACCCCAGCACCCCTGAGTACTCCCAATTCCCAAATGCCAGCCCAAAAACCACGGACCCTTCAAACAGTTTGAAACTCCCTGAGGGATGCCAGACCACAGCAGGAGAATTACCGTCCATGGTCAATGGGAACACATGGAAGGTTGTAGCCGGGGGCGGGGGGAGGGTGGAAGCATTGTTGGAAGGGTTGTTAGGGGTGGAGGAGTGGATGTGTGCTCTTTTTGCATTTGCAAACTGACACTGAGGGGTATTAATGTACCACATAGAAACATAGAAGATAGGAGCAGGAGTAGGCCATTCGGCCCCTCGAGCCTGTTCCGCCATTTAATGAGATCATGGCTGATCATCCAAATTCAGTACCCTGTCCCTGCTTTCTCCCCATATCCCTTGATTCCTTTCGCCTTAACATAAGAACATAAGAACATAAGAAATAGGAGCAGGAGTAGGCCAATCGGCCCCTCGAGCCTGCTCCGCCATTCAATAAGATCATGGCTGATCTGATCCTAACTGCCAATCCACTATCACAGAACCATCTCCTGAATCTAACAGAATTAGACACACGAAATAGGAGCAGGATCAGGCTACACGGCCCCTGGGCCCGCTCCGCTACCCACAGGGCCATGACCGATCCGAACCTAGACTCATGTCCAAATTCCTGCCCGCTCCCCGTAACCTTTAATTCCCTTTACTTCTAGGAAACTGTCTATTTCTGTTTTAAATTTATGTAATGATGTAGCTTCTACAGCTTTTTGGGGCAGCATATTCCATGGACCTACCACCCTCTGAGTGAAGTAGTTCCTCCTCATCTCAGTTTTGAAAGAGCAGCCCCTTATTCTAAGACTATGCTCCCTAGTTCTAGTTTCACCCATCATCGGGAACATCTTCCCCGCATCCACCCGATCCAACCCCTTCACAATCTTATATGTTTCAATAAGATCACCTCTCATTCTTCTGAACTCCAATGAGTAGAGTCCCAATCTACTCAACCTCTCCTCATATGTCCATCCCCTCATCCCTGGGATTAACCGAGTGAACCTTCTTTGTACTGACTCGAGAGCAAGTATGTCCTTCCTTAAGTATGGACACCAAAACTGTACGCAGTATTCCAGGTGCCGTCTCACCAATACCTTGTACAACTGAAGCAATACCTCCCTATTTTTATATTCTATCCCCCTAGCAATGAAAGCCAACATTCCATTGGCCTTCTTAATCACTTGCTGCACCTGCATACTAACCTTTTGAGCTTCGTGCACCAGGACCCCCAGATCCCTTTGTACTTCAGTACTTTCCAGTTTCTTGCCATTAAGATAATAACTTGCTCTACGATTTTTCCTGCCAAAGTGCATAACCTCACACTTTCCAGTATTGTATTCCATCTGCCAAATCTCAGCCCACTTACTTAGCCTGTCTATGTCCCCTTGCAGGTTTTTTATGTCCTCCTCACTCACTACTTTCCCTCCCATCTTAGTATCATCTGCAAACTTTGATATGTTACACTTGGTCCCCTCCTCCAAATCGTTAATATAGATTGTAAAGAGTTGGGGACCCAGCACTGACCCCTGCGGAACACCACTAGTTACTGATTGCCAGTCTGAGAATGAACCATTTATCCCAACTCTCTGCCTTCTGTTAGATAGCCAATCCTCTATCCATGCCAGAATATTACCCCCAATCCCGTGATTTTTTATCTTAAGCAATAATCTTTTGTGTGGCACCTTGTCAAATGCCTTTTGGAAGTCTAAATACACTATGTCCACTGGTTCCCCTTTATCCACCCTATACGTTACTTCCTCAAAGAACTCCAGCAAATTTGTCAAACATGACTTCCCCTTCATAAAACCATGCTGACATTGTCCTATTAAATTATGATTATCCAAATGTCCTGTTACTGTCCCCTTAATAATGGACTCCAAAATTTTACCTACCACAGATGTTAGGCTAACCGGTCTATAGTTTCCAGCCTTCTGTCTACTGCCCTTTTTAAATAAGGGTGTTACATTTGCAGTTTTCCAGTCTGCCGGGACCTTTGCCGAGTCCAGGGAGTTTTGGAAAATTATTACCAATGCATCCACAATCCCTACCGCCACTTCCCTCAAGACCCTAGGATGTAAGCCATCAGGTCCAGGTGATTTATCCGCCTTGAGTCCCATTATTTTACCGAGTACCACTTCCTTAGTGATTTTGATCGTGTTTAGCTCCTCCCCCCCTTTAGCCCCCTGTTTGTTCAGTGTTGGGATATTCTTAGTGTCTTCTACTGTAAAGACTGATGTAAAATATTCATTCAGTGTTTTTGCCATCTCCATATTTCCCACCATTAATTTCCCGGTCTCATCCTCTAAGGGACCAACATTTACTTTAGCCACCCTTTTTCTTTTTATATAACTATAAAAACTCTTACTATCTGTTTTTATATTTTTTGCTAATTTACTTTCATAATCTATCTTCCCTTTCTTAATCAATCTTTTTGTTATTTTTTGCTGTCTTTTAAAGTTTTCCCAATCCTCTATCCTCCCACTAGATTTGGCTACCTTATATGCCCTTGTTTTTAGTCGAATACTATCCTTAATTTCTTTACTTAGCCACGGATGGCTGTCTTTTCTTTTACACCCTTTTCTTCTCAGTGGAATATATTTTTTTTGGAAGTTGCAAAATAACTCCTTCAATGTACACCACTGATCATGTATCGTCTTACCCTTTAATCTATTTTCCCAATCCACTCTACTCAATTCCGCTCTCATACCTTCATAGTCTCCTTTATTCAAGCTTAGCACGCTTGTTTGAGATCCAACCTTCTCACCCTCTAATTGAATATGGAATTCAACCATGTTATGGTCACTCATTCCAAGGGGATCCTTTACTAGGACATTTTTAATTAATCCTGTCTCGTTACACAGGACCAGATCTAAGGTTGCTTGCCCCCTGGTCGGTTCAGTTACATACTGCTCAAGAAACCCATCCCTAATACACTCAATGAACTCATCCTCAAGGCAGCCCTGCCCAATTTGATTTGTCCAATTAATATGATGGTTAAAATCCCCCATAATTATAGATGTTCCCTTATTACAAGCCTCAACTATTTCCTGATTGATACTCAGTCCAACAGAGTTGCAACTGTTCGGAGGCCTATAGACTACGTCCACTAGTGTTTTTTTCCCCTTATTATTCCTTACCTCCACCCAAACTGTTTCATTATCCAGATCTTTTGACCCAATATCATTTCTCTGTATTACAGTGATTCCTTCCTTTATTAACATAGCCACCCCACCTCCCCTTCCTTCCTGCCTGTCTTTCCTGATCGTTAAATAACCTGTTATGTTTAATTCCCAGGCATTGTCACCCTGCAGCCATGTTTCTGTAATGGCCACAAGATCATACCCATATGTAGTTATTTGTGCCATTAACTCGTCTATTTTGTTACGAATGCTACATGCATTCAGATAGAGAACTTTCAAAGATGTTTTGTGACACTTAGTTCCTGCTTTTGCCCCTTTTATTACTTTACCTTTTACTCCATACCTTCTGCCCCTTCCTGACATGCTCTGGTTTTTAATTTCCCCACTGCTACCTAAGTCTATGACCTTCTCTGTTGTCATTTTTATTATTTGCTCTCTAGGAACCTCCCCCCCACTAGTTAGTTTAAAGCCCTCTCTACAGCCCTAGTTATATGATCCTCCAGGACTCTAGTCCCAGCAATGGCCAAGTGAAGCCCGTCCCGACGGAACAGCTCCCTCCTGCCCCAGTACTGGTGCCAGTGTCCCAGGAAGCAAAACCCATTTCTCCCACACCAGTCTTTGAGCCACGCATTTAACTCTCTAATTTTATTTGTCCTAGCCAAATTCGCTCGTGGCTCAGGTAATAATCCAGAGATTATTACCCTTGTGGTTCTGCTTTTTAATTTGGCCCCTAGCTGCTCAAACTCCCTCAGCAGAACCTCCTTCCTTGTCCTATCTATGTCGTTGGTACCAACATGGACCACGACAACTGGATCCTCCCCCTCCCACTCCAAGTTTCTCTCCAGCCCAGAGGAGATGTCCTTAACCCTGGCACCGGGCAGGCAACACAGCCTTCGGGACTCTCGCTCTCGGCTGCAAAGAACTCTATCTATCCCCCTAACGATACTATCCCCTACCACTACAACATTTCTTTTAACTCCCCCCACTTGAATGGCCCCCTGCTCCACGGTGCTGTGGCCAGGTTGCTCATCCTCCCTGCAGTCCCTGCTTCTGTCCCCACAGGGAGTAAGAGCCTCGAACCTGTTGGACAAGTGCAAGGGCTGCGGCTCCTCCAACACTACCTCCTGGATCCCCGTACCTGCCTCACTTCTGGTCACACCATCCTGACCCTGGCCACGGACTACATCTGCATTAATTAATCTAATTGGTGTGACTACCTCGTGATACACAGAGTCCAGGTAACTCTCCCCCTCCCTGATGTGTCTCAGTATTTGAAGCTCGGACTCCAGCTCTTCAACACGGAGCCGGAATTCCTCGAGCAGCCAACACTTACTGCAAATGTGATCACCGTGAGCATCAATGGTGTTCACCAGCTCCCACATATTGCAGCAGCAACACATCGCCTGATCTCCCATTCTATGTAATTAATTAAATTTATTAATATTATTCTTAAATATCCTCTGCCCCGATTCTAGATGGTGAATATCACACCTTAGAACTATAAACCAAAGAGATTTAAGCTTAAAAGGGAGAAATACTTACCAACCAATCACTTACCCGCTTTCTGGTGACGTCACACTTGGATTACTTTTTACCTCTCTCCTTCCCTCCGAGTTCAGAGACTGGTACACCTTACCTGGTCTCTGGGGACTTTTATACCCCGCTCTGCCGCTCAGGTTTCCCGCCGACGCTGTGAAACCTTACCTATATCTAACTCCTTCTTGAATATATTTAATGAATTGGCCTCAATGGCCTTCTGTGGTAGAGAATTCCACAGGTTCACCACTTTCTGGGTGAAGAAATTCCTCCTCATCTCTGTCCTAAATGGCTTACCCCTTATCTTTAGACTGTGACCTCTGGTTCTGGACTCCCCCACCATTGGGAATATCCTTCCTGCATCTAGTCTGTCTAGTCCTGTTAGAATTTTATAAGTTTCAATGAGATCTCCTCTCATTCTTCTAAACTCCAGCGAATATAAGCCCAATCGACCCAATCTCTCTTCAGACGTCATTCCTGCCATCCCAGGTATCAGTCTGGTGAATCTTCGCTGCACTCCCTCCATGGCAAGAACATCCTTCCTCAGATAAGGCGACCAAAACTGCACACAGTACTCAAGGTGTGGTCTCACCAAGGCCCTGTACAACTGCAGCAAGACATCCTTGCTCCTCTCCTGTACTCGAATCCTCTCGCTATGAAGGCCAACATATGATTTGCCTTCTTAACCGCTTGCTGCACCTGCATGCTTACCTTCAGCGACTGGTGCGCAAGGACAACCAGGTCTCTTTGCACTTCCCCTTTTCCCAATCTATTTTGTGGAGAAAGGATCATTGGAGATCTTGGTACAAATTTTGAATTTAATTTTATTTCACAAGTAACAATTTTTTGTTATTTTGCTACTGTCACACACTAGGACAGGTTACCCATCCAAATAGGGAAAGAATTATAGAGATCTCTTGCTCTTTGAGGAGGTTTTTGAGGTAAGTGATGCCCTTCTTCCTGCGTTATATAAGTGTGCTGCCCCACTACCTCAGATGGCTACCCCTGGTTCTCTTGCTCCTGCTTTTGTTAATAGTCGCATGCACCATATATGCTCTGTTGTGAGAGATGCATTTGTATAACTTCGATCTAGCTCTTTTTAACTTTTAGGCATCTTTTATTGTCTAGTGATTGTATTATTCCTTATGTTATGTACATGAACTATATATTCTCTGTATAGTATACCAGACAGAGATTTGGTAGATCATATACATGACATAGAGATTAACACAGTCACTACAGCAACAACAACTTGGATTAATATAGCACCTTTAATGTCGAAAAATGTCCCAAGGGGCTTCACAGAAGTGTAAGCAGACAAATATCGACACTGAGCCAAAGAAAAAGCTATTAGGAGGAGTGGGTTTTAAGGAGGGTCTTAAAGGAGGAGAGGGAGGTGGCGAGGCAGGGAGGTTTAGGGAGGGAATTTCAGAGTTGAATGCACGGCCGCCAATGGTGGGGCAAAGGGATTTCAGGATATACAAGAAGCCAGAGTTGAAGGAATTCTCGGAGGGTTCTAGGGCTGCAGGAGGTTACAGAGATAGGGAGGGGCGGAGCCACGAATGGATTTCAACATGAGAAAGAGAACTTTACATTCGAGGCGTTGCTGGACTGAGAGCCATTGTAGGTCAGTGAGTTTCGGGGTGATGGGTGAACAGGACTTGGTGCAGAATATAATATGATCAGCAGAGCTTTGGATAAATTCAGGGAATTCTGGGCCAGTGTGATCTTCTGGACTAGTTTTGATCGCCGAGATGGGTCAGAGAGGAATTTCTCAGATTTTTCCCCCAAATGGGCCTGGGTTTTTTATCTGGTTTTATGCCTCGCCCAGGAGATCACATGGTTTCGGGTGGGGTGGGGTGTATATATTGTGATACACAAGGTATCGCAATTGTGTGGGACAAGCTCGATGGACCAGAGGGTCTTTACCAGTCTGTCATTATTCGTATGTTCGTAAGCTGAAATTTATGGAGGGTGAAGGAAAGAGAAATTTTTGGCTTCCTTTGCTCCTAGTCAAATTTCAGAGGGTGCCAGGAGTATATTTCGGGGAGCGTGCAGCCAGTTTAAAGTTTTTCTGAGGCAATTAAGAAGAAGGTTAGTGTTTCTGGAGGGATATATGAAGCACCCCACATAAGGTTATTCTTAATAAGACTATTATTAGTCAAGCTTCACATCTGTTTGTAATTTTCTGTATTTGAAGAGGAATAGATATAGAGTAGTTCCATTTAAAAAGTGCAAACTGCTGGATTGTGTTTGTTATTGATGATGATGAATAAATCTGTTCCTTAGTTTACACCCTAAGCTGCGGTCTTAACAAAATGTTTATTCTGCTGGTATCCGAATTCTAGGAGATCAGGAGAGGGCTCATGAAGTATCCAGTTAGCAAAATGTTTTTGTTTGGCCCCTGGGCTCTCTACATTACTAAACAACAACTTGCATTTATATGGCGCCTTTAATTTAATAAAACGTCCCAAGGCGCTTCACTGGAGCGTAATCAGACAAGAAAATAGACACTGAGCCACATAAGAAGATATTAGGACAGGTGACCGAAAACTTGGTCAAAGACATTGGATGTATAAGCTTATACTTTGGTTTGTAGGGAGCAAGAGCTCATTTATAGGAATGGTCTTTGGGGCTGAGTGTGAGGAAATTATTTGAGTGCAAACCCGAAAGCATAAGAGCAAAAACAACTGAATCTGAGGTATATTACATCCTTGCAACACATTCCAACTCATTCTGCATGATATGATGGCATATTTCACTTCTTTTTGCCAGTTACCCAGTGCTACAATTTTACTGTCAGTTAGCAGTGGAGATGAGTCTTATTTGTTTATTCTCAATTTGACCTCAGTGGAATATTTTTTGAGTGGGAAGGAGAAGCGGTTTCATTTAATTTTTTTTTTTGCCACTGATGGACAGGCTCCTGTATTGAATTACAGCAATTTAACTGAAGTGTTTCTGTATCATGGGGTTTGAACTGCTGCTCTACAAGAAATAACTGACACAGCTTATACTTGAAGGCTGTAGTACCATCTCACAGATAGATAATATTCATAAACCACTCCAGCTTTGCTGTTGTTAGTTTATGATGTTATCTAAACCCTTCCATTGTGCTACATCCTTGTATCTCACGCCAACCCAATTGTCCCGGAGATATATAATATAAAAATGAGTGTGTCTACACTTGATACTTATTGAGAACCTCATATCTATTTATATCTTTTTGCGCTTTTGTGTTTTTTCACTGATATGGAGGGGACGCGTGTGTCTTGGACGAGATCCTGCAGATTTACTGAGATGTTTGCCAACAACTCTCTTGGATTTTACCCACACTTACGAGACTCCCACTGGTTCTCCCGATATTTCGCAAGGAGGGTAGAAATCTAATTTTAACACCTGCTGCAGTTTCAGCTGTGGGCTTTCCTTCACTCTGTTAGAAGTGCTGTCAGAAGCATTGTGGTAAAACTGCCTCCTGTTGCGGTGCTCCCTAAACTGAACAACATTCGGCGCATCTCATTAGTGCTCAGACCTGCGATCTGATAATGGTGCTTGCAGTGTTTATGCAAATTACTCTCCGAGTGGTTTTGACACCTCTCCAAAAAAATAGTAATATTTTCCAGATTGCTGGCTCAGGTGGTGTGAGTGTGGATAACGCATGCAAGGGTTTGACAGATTTATTTCTCTGCGGATTACCCCTGTTCATACTTACGTTGTGCTAATGGGTACGACTGTGTAATGGTTATGGTACTGTATTAGCAGTCTTGAAGTTGTGAGTTCGAGTCCCACGATGGTAAGTTGTGAAATTGAACTCAATGCATCATTCCAATTCTGGCCTTGTGCATCCCCCACTACCATCGTCCCACGATTCTGCCGTCTAGGCCCTGTTGTATGAACGCATTAAAGCATCGAATCAGGCAGACAGGCTTCCAACTACGATGTTCTCTTTATTCAGTAAAATGGCTGACTGCTGCTTTCCCGGGTAATTCCCATAATGCAATGCACATTACATTACCGTATTAACTGGTGTTAAACTCACACATTACATTACCGTATTAACTGGTGTCAAACTCGCAATCAATGCACGACAGGCCCTAAGCTCTAGAATTCCCTGCCCAATCCTCTCTGCCTCTTCACCTCTCTCTCCTCCTTTAAGGCACTCCTTAAAACCTACCTCTTTGACCAAGCTTTTAGTCACGCATCCCTAATACCTCCTTTGGCTCTGTCAATTTTTTGTCTGATTGCACTCCTGTGATGTGTCTTGGGATGTTTTACTACTTTAAAGGCACTTTGTAAATGAAGATTGTTGTTGATTTATGAGCTGGCATCAGACAAAATGATCATAAAAGCTGCTGGGTTGTCATAAATCCAACTGGTTGACTAATACCACTCAGGGAAGAGAACCTACCTGGTCTGGCCTACCTATGACTCCAGTTCACACCTACATGGTTGACTCTTAATGCCCTTCTGAAGTGACCTTGCATTCTACTCAGTTGTCCAAACAAGGCAGCCCACCAGCTTCACAGGGCAACTTAGGATTGGTAACAAATGCAGTCTTTCCAGTGTCATCAACATCCTGACAACGCGTTGATGTTAAAACAAAGGAGAATTTTGAGCCTGGAAGTTAGGCTGTGTGATATTCAGTTCCGAGAAGGTTCACTCGGTTGATTCCGGAGATGAGGGGGTTGACGTATGAGGAAAGGTTGAGTAGGTTGGGCCTCTACTCATTGGAATTCAGAAGAATGAGAGGCGATCTTATTGAAACATATAAGATTGTGAGGGGGCTTGATTGGGTGGATGCGGGGAGGATGTTTCCACTGATGGGTGAGACTAGAACTAGGGGGCATAATCTTAGAATAAGGGGCTGCCCTTTCAAAACTGAGATAAGGAGAAACTTCTTCACTCAGAGGGTAGTAAATCTATGGAATTTGCTACCTCAGAGTTGTGGAAGCTGCGACATTAAATAAATTTAAAACGGAGATAGACAGTTTTGTAGTGTCCGCGTATCAATAACACACGGACTGCAGGAGAACGATAATAACAGGTGTTTACTGAACAGAGGGTATGCTGGAACTGAAAGCCTGCTACGGCTTTATATACAGGTGTGGTCACTGCCGGTACTACAGTATAAAAGCAGTTCTTTCTTAAAGGTACATACACAACAATGCCTCCCCTTTTAGATAAACAGTACATAACATTCATTTAACAATTAAATAATAACTAATTACAATTACAATTTTCTCTGTACTATATACAACAACTGAAGTAATCATTTATAAATTCAGCCTTTGAGGAGGCTTCCTGATCCTGGCTGGATAGCGCCTTTCTCGAGTATCCTGTTCTTGCGGCGGAGTCGATTCTGGCTCATTGTCATTGGTTGGTTCGTCAGCTTCCAATACCACTGATTCTGAGGTAGACGCAATCTGTACTTCGGGTTCACCACCAGGTGCGCATGCTCGTGGTATGGGTTTGACTTGTTCCTGTGACCCTAGAATCTGGTCAACATGGCGTCTCACGATGCTCTCTCCAACATCCACTGTGTACATTAGTGGTCCCTGCTGTATGCATATCGTTCCTGGCTGCCATTTTTCTGTTCGGTAGTCGCGGGCCAAGACTGGTTGCCCTATCTTGAAGCTTCTGGTTGGCTTCTCATTGATGTGCTGGAATTGCTTATCCTCAACATCTCGTCTTATGTTTGGTTTGAGCAAATCCAGGCGACATCTTAACCTTTGGTTGAAGAACATTATGGCTGGAGCTTGGTTGGTGACTGCATGTGTCGCATTCCGGTAAGCAAACAAGAAATTATCCACCTTGTGTTGTAGTGGTATGTCGTCATTATACATCGCCTTTATTGCTTTTTTAAAGGTCTGAACAAACCTCTCAGCCAATCCATTTGTGGCTGGATGATATGGGGCAGATGTGTAATGTTTTACCCCATTATTCCTCAAAAACCTCCGGAAATCCTCGGACACAAACTGTGGTCCATTGTTGGAACAAATCTGTTCTGGCGAGCCATTCCTGGTGAAGATGGTCCGTAGGACTGCAATAGTTTCCTCCGTGGTGGTGGAGGACATTTTGATGACCTCTGGCCATTACGAATGTGCATCCACGGCGATTAAAAACATTGAGTCCATAAATGGACCAGCAAAATCAATGTGTACCTGTTGCCATGGAGATGAGGGCCACGCCCATGGGTGTAGCGGGGCCTGTGGTGGAGCGTTTTGGACCTTCTGGCATCCTGTGCATCTCTTGGTCATATCCTCGATTTCTTTATCGATTCCCGGCCACCGCACAAACGCCCTGGCTAGCCTCTTCATTTTTACCCCTCCCAGACGACCCTCATGAAGCTCATTGAGCACTCTATCTCTCAACTTGGGTGGAATTACCACTCGGGATCCACACATCAGTGTCCCCCGGCACACTGACAGCTGTTCTCTCCTTGGCGAGAATGCTGGCAACAGTGAGTCGCCATGTGCTGGCCATCCCTTCACCATCAAATCATAGACCCGAGAGAGTGTCGGGTCATTTCGGGTTTCCTTCTCTATACTTGAGTTTGTAACAGGTAGACATTCGACTATGGTCGAATGGAATATCTCAACAGGGTCCACTGCAGGTGCTTCCTCCACCGTAGGCAACGGTAGGCGCGACAGCCCATCAGCGTTTCCATGCTGTTTCGTACCCTTGTACTCTATGTCGTATTGATGTGCCCCTAGAAAAAGTGACCATCTTTGCAGCCGTTGCGCCGTCATCACCGGAACGCCCTTCTTTGGGTTAAAAATGGAGACCAGAGGCTGATGATCAGTCAGTAGGGTGAATTTCTGTCCGCGCAGATAGTGATTGAACTTCTTCACCCCCCACACCAGGCTGAGGGCCTCCCTGTCAATCTAGGCGTAGTTACGCTCGGCTGAGGTTAACGAGCGCGATGCAAAGGCTATTGGCCTCTCTGAACCGTCAAGGAATTTGTGTGACAGCACCGCTCCAATGCCGTAGGGAGACGCATCACATGCCAACCGAATCAGTACTGTTGGATTGTAGTGGGCCAATACTTCTTTTGAAGTGATTAAGCATTTACATTTCTGAAAGGCACGCTTACACTCATCACTCCATTTCCATGTTACTCCAGTTTGCAGCAGGGCGTTCAGTGGGTGCAGAATTGTAGATAAATTCGGCAAGAACTTATGGTCGTAGTTCACCAACCCGAGGAACGACCTCAGTTGCGACACATTTTCCGTTGCTGGAGCCTTGACTACTGCCTCAATCTTGTCTGGGGACTTATGTAACCCCTCCTCATCAATCATGTGGCCACAATACGAGATTTGTCTCCTGAAAAACTCGCATTTGGGGTGGTTGGCTCGTAGCCCATATTCTTGTAATCTAGTGAGCACCTGCTCCAGGTTGGCAAGGTGTTCACTGTCATTTTCGCCCGTAACCAGGATGTCGTCCAAATAACACTGGGTCCCCGGGATCCCTTGCAGGACTTGTTCCATCGCCCTCTGCCAAATAGCCGGGGCTGATGCTACCCCGAATACCAGTCGGTTGTACTGGTAAAGACGTTTGTGAGTGTTTATCGTGAGGTATTTTCTAGATGCTTCTTCCACCTCCATTTGTGGATACGCTTGGGCCAGATCAATCTTCGTAAAGCGTTTCCCTCCAGATAGTGAGGCGAAAATATCTTCTATCCGTGGAAGTGGATATTGTACTGTGTGCAGGACTGGGTTCACAGTTACCTTAAAGTCCCCACAGATGCGAACCTTCTTCGGCTCCCCAGGCGTGCTGCTCAATGATTTCTTCATTACAGGAACGATGGGTGTGGCCCACGCGCTCCAGTCCATCTTGGACAGCACACCCGAACGCTCCAGACTCTCCAGCTCTGCTTCAACGGCTGGGCGGATCGCGTACGGTACCGGTCTGTCCGTAAAAAATTTTGGGTTTGCGTTATCTTCAATTTTTATCGTTGCCTTTACTCCTTTTAGAGTCCCAAGTCCTTGTTGGAACACCTCTTTCGCGTCAGTTAGAATTTTTGACAGTCGTCCAGGTGTGACGTCGTCATCCTTTTTGTCAGCCACAGTTAGCGCCTGAATAGAATGCCAATCCAATTGTATTTTTCGGATCCATTCACGTCCCAATAATGGTGGTCCTCCATCTTGTAGTATATATAGATACAGTTTCTGTGTTTCCTTGCCGTTGTATTTAACGGGCACCCTTATTTTTCCTCTGGGGTAGACTTTTTGCCCCGTGTATGTCTTCAATACAATGGACGTGTCCTTCAAGGGTATGTGTGAGAATAGCCGCTCATAGTCTCGTCGATTCATGACAGTTAGGGCTGATCCTGTGTCCAATTCCATCTTTACTTGGGACCCTGCTATCATGAGGGTGACCCAAATGGTTCGGTGATCCTCCTTTGCGATCACGTTGTGTAACTTTAGACAACTTAGTCTCCTGCTCCCGGAGTCATTATCACTCTCCTGATCTTCTGAACTACTGTCTGTCATTTTTTTTTACTTTCTTGTACTTTTCCTTAGTAGTTCTTTTAGTGTTGGTTTTCTTTCCCGACCTGCAGACTCTTGCTATGTGTCCCACTTTCCCACATTGCCTGCATACTTTGTCCTTAAACCAGCAGTCCTTCTGATCATGGGTTGTTCTGCCGCAGCGATAGCACTTTTCTGCTCCATATGCCATTTCGTTAGTGCTATATTCTTGTGGTTACTGTTGTATTTCCGCAGCTCCCCGTGCTGCTGCTTCGTAGGATACTGCCACGCTGAAAGCTTGTTCTAGCATCAGGTCCTTTTCCGAAAGTAGTCATTTCTGGGTTCCTTCACTCTGGAGCCCGCAGACAAACTTATCCCTTAAGGTATCTGCCAGTCCTGCTCCGAACTGGCAGTGCTTCGATAACTTGCGTAGTTCCGTAAGATAGTCAGCATTGCTCTCATCTTTGTGCTGGTTTCTTTTATGGAACTTGAATCTTTCTGCTATCAGCAGCGGTGTAGGGTTTAGATTTTCCTGTAAGATATTGACAATCTCTTCAAAGCTTTTCTCCATTGGTTTAGCTGGGGTAATTAAATTCCGCAATAGGCCGTACATTCTCGCGCCCATCAAATTTAATAATACCGACGCCTTCTTTCCATCAGCCACCTCATTTGCCTTGCAGTACACTTCAATTCTTTCCACATACGTGATCCAGTCTTCTATTTCATTGTCGAAAGCAGTGATACTGCCACTCTTCGGCATCTTGGGTGGCTTAAAATGGCACCTCCCACGCTTTTTCTTCTTCCCCAATGGATTAAAATGGCACCTCCCGCGCTTTTCCTTCTTCCCCAATGGAATAAAATGGCGCCTCCCGCGCTTTTCCTTCTTCCCCTTGCTGCCAACGCTGCTCCTAGCGTTCTAAAGAGTAATGGCGGCGCCCCGCGGCTTCGGCGCGTCTCTCTTTTCCTTCCCCTTGTTTTATTTTCTCTAACGCTGCCCGGCTCTTGAGCACCGACCGCGCCCTGTGCGCTCCACCCTCTCTCTTTTCCTTCCCGACGACGCTGCACGGCCCCTTTGCAGAGCCGCTCGATCGAGCTCAAGCCCGCCGCAGTCCGGAAGGGTCAGCGCACTACCTGCTACCAGCACGATTTGCTGGAACACCTTGGCTGGGGAGCCAAGCCCAGCTCTCCACAGCCTCCCCTGCGATTCTCTGAACTCCGATGGATCACTGGGCGGTTGCCCGCGGTCGACGCCCGTTGCTCTGACTTCGACCTCCAAGAAGCTTCTTTTCAGGGATGGATCTCCGTGAGATGATGCAGTACTGCAGGTGAGTTCGAACCTGCTCGTCGCCAGTGTAGTGTCCGCGTATCAATAACACACGGACTGCAGGAGAACGATAATAACAGGTGTTTACTGAACAGAGGGTGTGCTGGAACTGAAAGTACAGAAGCCTGCTACGGCTTTATATACAGGTGTGGTCACTGCCGGTACTACAGTATAAAAGCAGTTCTTTCTTAAAGGTACATACACATCAAGTTTCCTAGCTGATAAGGGAATAAGGGGTTACGGGGAGAGGGCAGGGAAGTGGACGTGAGTCTAAGTTCGGATCAGCCATGATCCTATTGAATGGCGGAGCAGGCCCGAGGGGCCGTATGGCCTACTCCTGCTCCTACTTCTTATGTTCTTATGTTCTTATATTGTTGTGTGAGCACGTGTGAGCATGTATCAGAATACTATATCTTGTTTTAACAGAGCTGATAACCCATTTAAATTAAACAGGTGAATGTCTCCATTAAAATAGCAGATTGAACATTTGATATAAGCACATTAAGCATTTGTAAGACATATCTCTTCATAATTTCCAGACTTCAGAATAAGTTACAGCAGCCGATTGAATGTTTAATTCCTTTATGGAGGGTTAAATAATTTTTCTGTCCAGTTTCGGTGAGTTGAACCTGTAACTTTTCCAATTTTGGCACCCAATTTCAGCATTGGTAGCTCCCACAGATGCAGCGAAATACATAGAAGTTACAGCAAGGAATCAGGCCATTTGACTAAGCCAGCACATGTTGGAACTTACCCTCCATGTGACCAAGTGGTTCTAATCACATTCACCCACTTTGTTTCCACCCTGGAAGTGAATGCTACAGCCTCACTAATCTCTGTATGAAGAACTTTCTCCAGCTCAGTTCTAAATTTCTTACATTTCATCTTGTATCTTGTTCTTGACCCTCAACTACTGGTAACATTCTGCTTCTATCTACTTCTGTATGGTTATGGCTCAGAGCCAGATACAGACTAGAGCTTTCTCCATGCTGCTGTATTATCACCAAGTTGGATGTAGCTTGGTTTAAATACAGAATAAATCTGATCCTACTCTGCCCTGACATATGTCTTCACCCCAGACTCTCTGCACTAGTGTGACATTTTTAATTTTCCATATCAGCCATTTTTGTGGCCCTTCTCAGTTAGATTGCCAAATTAGTGAGCATTTTTATCAAGTCATGCCAGTTTTGCACCCACCAGGAATTGGGTGCATACAAATTGCCGTTTCCCTTCATTATAACAGTGACTACACTCCAAAAGTGCTTCATTGTGACGTGCTGAGATCATGAAGAGCTCTATACGAATGCAAGTTAACTCTTCCTATTTCTTATGTTCTTATGTTCTTTCTCTTCCTTTAGAGAGAGTATCCAAACTTGTTTTATGTAGGACACTTAGAACTGGCAGAAAAGGGAGACTTTCATCCTATGATGCTGGGCTGATTCAGACCTAAATCTCTTGAGTTGAAAGGAGTGTGCTAACCCAGTAGGGCACTTGGGCTCTCAGCTAACTGAATATAAATGGGTTGGAATTTATTCCCAGTCAGATATTGGAATGTTAGAACAACTCCTTATGGCTTGGCCTTGTGAATTATATGGGAGGCGTGAATGTAGGTAATTTACTTCAGGCTGGCTCAAACATCTGTCAGACGCTGATTAAATACTTCACACCAAACGTGACCATTCAGCGTTGTCCTGGATATAAAGCAGGAGTATGATCATCCTATCCATTGCTTTAATTTTCTTCTCTTTTTGAGTCCAGTTGTTTTTTTTTGTCCACACATGAGATTTGACTCAGTGGTGACCCATCCACTCATTTTGTAATACAACACCAATGAAACACCTGGCTGGGAGTGAACCACAGATAGTTCTACCTACTTACTCCGAGGTCCATTCTCCTCTCCCAGCTGTAACCAGTAGACTAGATTGTTCAAACATCTGTGTGCTGCTGATAGGTTTTTTTTGGCACCTGAAACATAACCCGAGTAGGTTGGAAGCAGAGGATGGATAGTTGACCCAAGTAGTAAGTGGAGGATGGGTTATAAAAGCTGACAATTTTTTGTTTCTGCAGACTTCTCACCATAGCTCCGAACTAAGAACATAAGAAATAGGAGCAGGAGTAGGCCATATGGCCACTCGAACCTGCTCTGCTGTTCAATAAGATCGATCATGCCTCAATTCCACTTTCCCGATATGATAACCTGATATTGCACTCATAACCTGCCATGCAACCACAATGCAGAAAAAATAGTAAAATTAGAAAAAGTGAATACTTTAATGGCTAAAACAGTAATAGCATTAACATCATTTGTCGCATCATCTTTCTTCAATGTTCTTTTACTAATCCTACTACTCCTATGAGGTGCTCCCTCAGTGGCTTCTGTTAAGTCTGTGTGTTCCAGTTGTATTAAGATTAATTACTGACACAGACTACAAGAATAAAGTTCAACAGGTCTTTACTAGTTGGAGGTCAGGACTATACTAAATACAATATCACTACACAGTACTTATATACCGGTGGTCACCACCAGTATTACGTATACAGCAGCCAGAGAAAGTAGTACATCTCTTAAGGTGGAACAGGCTTAAGTTCTCTTAAGGTGGAACAGGTTACATACACCACAATCCTCCCTTTTTAGCTTAACAGTCATATCCCCATTTAACATAACATCATAACATATATACATATATAACTTCAGGTATAAACAGTTCAAAGGTTCAGTCTCTCAGGAGGCCTTCTGATTCGGTTTGGATAACGCCTTTCAGTGGTCTCTGATTCTTGTTGCTGAGGTGACTCTTCTTGTTGGTTTCCTATGTATTGGACGTCATCATCAGGTACAGTCCCTGCCGAGGTAGATGCTTCAGGTTCATTAACGTCTTCCATAGTTGTCTCTGTCGCAACCATGGGTTCGACCCTTGCTCTTGATTCTACCAGTTGATCTGCATGACGCCTTATCACATTGTTACCAATATCTACTGTGTACAGCAGAGGTCCTCGTCTGGCCCGAATTGTTCCGGACTGCCATTTTTCGTTTCCATAGCCCCTTGCCAACACTGGTTGTCCTACGTCGAAACTTCGAGTGGACTTGTTATTAATATGCCGGAACTGTTTGTTTTCCACTTCCCTCCGCACATTTGGTTTTAACAAGTCCAACCTGGACCGCAACCTCCTGTTATAAAACATCATGGCAGGACTTTGGTTAGTCACTGCATGAGCGGCGTTTCGATATGCCATTAGGAAATTGTCCACCTTGTGTTGTAACGGAATCTGATCATCGTTCATGGCCTTTATTGCCTTTTTGAATGTTTGGACAAATCTCTCGGCCAACCCGTTTGTCGCCGGATGATATGGGGCAGAGGTATAATGTTTCACCCCATTCTTCTTTAAGAATTTTTGGAATTCTTCCGACACGAACTGTGGTCCGTTGTCCGAACATATCTGTTCTGGCAATCCGTTCCTTGCGAATATTGTTCTTAACACCGCAATTGTCTTTTCTGAAGTAGTGGTATTCATCTTGATCACCTCTGGCCATTTGGAATGTGCGTCCACCGCAATTAGGAACATGGAGTCCATGAATGGACCAGCAAAGTCAATATGTACGCGTTGCCATGGGGCTGAAGGCCATTCCCATGGGTGTAGCGGTGCGATCGGAGGTGCATTTTGCACTTTTTGGCACCCAGCGCAGCTTTTTGTCAACTCCTCTATCTGTTGGTCAATGCCCGGCCACCATACATAAGCCCTAGCAAGACACTTCATCTTAACTCCCCCCAGATGACCTTCATGCAGTTCCTTTAGAACTCTTTCCCGTAACTTGGGAGGAATAATCACTCTTGTCCCGTACATCAAAGTACCATGGCAGACGGACAGCTGGTCTCGCCTTGCCGAGAATGCCGGTAACAGAGGATCACCATGTGTTGGCCATCCCTTCACTGTCACCTCGTAAACTCGGGACAGTGTCGGGTCGTTCCTGGTTTCTCTTTCAATACTTGCATTGGTGACTGGTAAACACTCGATGGTCGAATGAAATAACTCAACAGGGTCAACTTTCGTCGTCTCTTCTGCTTCAGTTAGTGGCAGGCGCGACAGCCCATCAGCATTGCCATGCTGCTTTGTACCTTTGAATTCTATTTGATATTGATGTGCCCCTAGGAAAAGGGACCATCTCTGGAGTCGCTGTGCTGTCATCACCGAAACACCCTTCTTAGGGTTAAAAATGGATACCAACGGCTGATGGTCTGTCAGAGGTGTGAATTTTTGGCCCTGCAGGTAATGATTAAACTTCTTCACTCCCCATACAAGGCTAAGAGCCTCCCTATCGATCTGCGCATAGTTGCGCTCAGCGGAGGTCAATGATCTGGATGCAAACGCGACTGGCCTTTCCGTGCCATTTGGCAACTTGTGTGAGAGTACTGCCCCAATACCATATGGAGAAGCATCACAAGCCAACCGAATAGGCAGTGTCGGGTTGAAGTGAGCCAACACTTCCTCTGAGGTGATCAATTCTTTGCTTTTGCGAAATGCCTTCTTACAGTTTTTGCTCCATTCCCATGGTACCCCCTTCTGTAAAAGAGCGTTCAGCGGGTGCAGTACCGTGGATAGATTCGGTAGAAACTTATGGTAATAGTTAATCAATCCCAGAAACGACCTCAACTGAGAGACATTATCCGGAGCGGGAGCCTTTACAACTGCCTCTATCTTGTCAGGAGACTTATGAAGCCCCTCCCGGTCAATGACATGACCACAGTACGAGATCCGCTTCTGAAAGAACTCACATTTCTGCTGATTAACTCTAAGTCCATACTCTTTCAGTCTGTTGAGCACCAGTTCCAAGTTTGCGAGGTGTTCTTCATCACCATCACCTGTAATCAGAATATCGTCCAGGTAACATTGTGTGCCTGGAATTCCCTGTAATACCTGCTCCATGGCCCTCTGCCAAATTGCCGGAGCCGATGCCACTCCAAAAACCAGCCTATTATACCGGTACAAACCTCTATGCATGTTGATCATGAGGTACTGGTGTGACTCTTCTTCAACCTCCATCTGCAAGTACGCCTGCGCCAGGTCTATCTTGGTGAAGTGTTTCCCGCCAGACAACGAAGCAAAAATATCCTCAATCCGCGGAAGCGGATACTGCACCGTGTGAAGCACCGGATTAACGGTGATCTTGAAATCTCCACAGATGCGAACCTTCCCTGGTTCTCCTGGCTTGTTGCTCGAAGGACGTTTCATAACGGGAACAATGGGCGTAGCCCACTCACTCCAATCTACCTTAGACAGTACACCTGAACGTTCTAGCGCTTCCAGTTCCGCTTCTACAGTAGGTCGTATTGCATAGGGTACCGGTCTGGCTTTGAAAAATTTTGGTTGTGCATGTTCATCAATCTTGATGTTTGCCGTAATTCCTTTCAGTGTTCCCAGTCCTTGCTGGAACACCTCTTTAGCATCATCCAATATTTTGGACAATCGTTTAGGTTTGACATCTGTTTCCCCGGAATCTACCGTTAGTGCTTTTAAGGAGTGCCAGTCCATATTCATTTTCCTAATCCACTCCCGTCCCAGTAGTGGTGGACCTCCTTCAGGTAGCACATATAAGTCCATTACTTGGCTTTCTTCGCCCTTGTGGACCACTTTTACCTCTATCTTTCCGATGGGGTACACTCTTTGCCCCGTGTATGTTTTTAATATAATCTCCGTATCCCATAGGGGAATATGTTGGAATAACCTTTTGTAATCTTTCTTATTCATGACCGTCAATGCCGATCCAGTGTCCAATTCCATCTTTACTTGGACTCCTGCTATTTGAAGAGTGACCCAAATTGTCTGGAGATCTGCATCCTTACCAACGTTGTGTACTCTAAAGCTACCCAGTTCATTACTGCTAGCGTCTGAATCTGACTTCTGTTCGTTCGAACTGGTCTTTGTCACCTTGTGCACCTTTATGTATTTTCCTTGCGGTGACTTTTTGTTGCTGGTCTTCTTTCCTGACCGGCATACTTTAGCTATGTGGCCAAGCCTGCCACATGTTCTGCATTCTTGGTTTTTAAACCAACACTGGTTCTGATCGTGTGTTGTCTTTCCACAACGATAACATTTTACAGTACTCAAACCCATTTATTTGTACTGAGTTCCGGTGACCGTAGCTGCATTACTGCCGTGCCTCTCGCTGCGGCCTCGTGCGCTGCTGCCATAGTGACCGCTTTCTCAAGTGTCAGCTCATTCTCCTCGAGCAGTCGCTTTTGTGTATCTTCTTTTAATAATCCACACACAAATCTATCCCTTAGCGCGTCTGTCAGTCCCGTTCCAAACTGACAGTACTTTGCCAGCTTACGCAATTCCATTAAATATTCAGCATTGCTTTCATCCTTCAGCTGCCTTCTGCTGTAAAATTTAAATCGTTCCGCTAGCAACAGCGGCGTGGGGTTTAGATGATTTTTCAGGACAGTAACAATCTCCTCGAACGTCTTATCCGCCGGTTCATCTGGTGATAAAAGGTGTTTCAATTGCCCGTATGTCTTCGCACCCATTAAGTTCAATAAAGTAAGTGCTTTCTCTGCATCTGGGATTTTATTTGCTTTACAATAATTTTGTATGCGTTCTACATACATGGCCCAATCTTCGATGTCGCCATCAAAGGTATCAATGTTCCCATGTTTAGGCATCGTTGCAATTTATTTTATCCCAAGATGGCAGCTTCCCGCTCTTGTCTTCGTCCTCCGCCTACAAAATGGCGGTTTTCCCGCGCTTGGCGGTCTTCACCCACTGGCTGCAATGGCGTTTGGCGTACCGCTGCTGCTCCCCTTTCCCAGCGGTTAGTAACTCCCCCGACGCTGTCTCCGCTTCACCGCGGCTCCCTCGGGCATTCGCGCTTCCCCGATGTCGCGCCTCGCAGCCCTTCTTGCAGCCCGGTTATTAGCACCGGCTGCGTTCGCCTTCACCGCGGCTCTCGCGCCTTCAGTCGCCCCAGACGCTGCGCCTTTTTGGCCCGAAAGCGGCCCGGCCCTTATCACCAGCCGCGATCGATGTCCCCGCGCTGCGCCTTTCGGCCCGAATGCGGCCCGGCCCTTATCTCCGGTCGCGATCGATCTCACCGCCCTTATTCCTCCGTCTTCCTCCCCCCGTCTGTACAGCCAACGCGGCCGACTTTCTGCTCGCGTCGCTGACCGGCTTACCCACAACCGAGGTAGAAAGAAGATAGCTGACTGCCGCTGATGGAGGCTTCGAGTTCAGGATGCCTTCTGCACTCCGGGTTCTCGATGCCTGCCGCGCGACGTGTCTTCCAGCAGGGTGATGAGGGTGGATGCCTCTCTTCGACGCCCGTTCTGTGGACGAAGTCACCGTGGATATAAACTGCCGCAGGGTAAGAATCGGACTCGTCGCCACTGTTAAGTCTGTGTGTTCCAGTTGTATTAAGATTAATTACTGACACAGACTACAAGAATAAAGTTCAACAGGTCTTTACTAGTTGGAGGTCAGGACTATACTAAATACAATATCACTACACAGTACTTATATACTGGTGGTCACCACCGGTATTACGTATACAGCAGCCAGAGAAAGTAGTACATCTCTTAAGGTGGAACAGGCTTAAGTTCTCTTAAGGTGGAACAGGTTACATACACCACAGCTTCAGCATAGCTGGCGGATCGCTGCTGTTACTCAGGTGAGGTCCCTTTCAGATATTCCCGGTCCGGGACCTTTAGGGGCTCGAGCTTTAGAGAGCTCAGCTGCGGCCAGGGCAATCTGGCCCAGCTGACTTTATGACACTATGACAGACATTAGTTGAGGGGGTGGTGAGAGAGCAGCTGTGCCATCATCTTGGGAGGTGATAATGTACCGCTCCTGTGGCACCTCTGCTACTGTTCATCACTCCCACTGATCTGAAGAAGAGCAGATTTCAGGAGATCAGTGAAGCATTTAAAGCCCCTATCCATGAAGTCCACCAGCCTACCCAAGGTGATGCGAGTTATCTCCTGGGCTGTCCTTTCCACTACTCCCTGTTCCAGATCACTCATGCTGAGTGCTTCACCAAGTGTTGGACCCCTCAAACTCAACTCTGCATAAAAACCGAGGTGCCAATCTCTGTGCTGGTGCTTGGGAGGGATGACGGTGCTTCTTCCGGAGGATTGTCATCCTTCAAATCCTCTTCCACGAGGTCCAGCTACTGAGAAGAACCATCTCTCATGGTCTTTGCTCTGGATTGCCTTATTATCATCTGCAGAGCTGCTTGCTCCATCTGTGTTAGAACCCGAATGCTAGCTGATCTCCCTTGCATTATGAGCCAATTTGTCCCTTGCTGCTCTGGCTCATAGCTGCAGTCTGCTACATTGGATTCCTAACACCAGTCATGCCAAAGAGGACAAAGTCTATTAAAAAGAAAAGGTGCAATTGGTGGTGACATCAGTTATGCACTCTTCCGCGTTTGTGGTAAATAGTTCCCTTTATCTTCCACGCCATCGTGAAATTGTTCAACTTGGTGGTAGTTGTTACTGATAGGTCAAGATTATGAAGATATCGTCCTATAACTTGTACCTCTTTAACTGATTTCAGAGTGAGAGTGGTGGAGGCCTTAGAGAGAGACTTCTATATGTCACTCCCCATGGATGTAAATGGTGAGGAAATCACTAAGATTAATGAATGGAGAGAAAAATAAAGATTCTTGCCTTCAAAAATACATCGTCACAGCACAGGATCGATAACTTTTATTGTGTGTGTGGATTACATTAGCACAGTAAAACATTAATAAAACTTGAATCTGGAATTTCCAACTAGTGTTATTTTAATACCAATGGTATCCCATTTAAATTAAATAGATGCTTCTGTGCTTTACTAATGCAGATTGGATAATCCAGGCTTTAGTTTAGTTGCTTGATATTCAAAGATAACAACCAGTTGTTTTCAATCAGGTGGGAACTTTCAGACGACACTGGGATTGTCCTGCAAGATATTTGATATGATTTTTAAAAAGCATTTGATAGAGTACAGGTATTTCACAAGATACTAGTATTGAAGGTTAGCGATCACGGAATCAGAAGAAATACAGCAAAGCGGATCAGAAACTGGTATGATAGTCGTGCAACCCAACACACAAATGCCATGGAGAGAGAGAGATGTAGGGTCCAATTCCCCACTCTGCTTAGTTGCTTATCTGAGCAATGCTGTATCGAGGGTGTGTGCGATTCACTACTGGAAAGTATATAGTTGGCCCGTAATTTGTGATCAGCGGCGAAGCAAAGGCACTCACCGCTGGCCCCGAAGAAAGCTGCCCACAGAGATCTCGCGATCTCTGTGGTGAGAAGTTTGCCTTCTTCGACGTGCAATTGATTGTAGCGCTGTGTAATGGGGATTCCCAGTGAAGAGCTGCAGTGACGTCATCAAGCTGTCTTAGCAGCCAATCACATTGAAGAATTCTCACAGACAGCAAACCAGGAAATGAAAAGCAGCTTTAATCCAGACTTTTGAAAAATGTTACAGAGAGCGAAATAAAGATTGGGACTTTAACATGCAGATAAGGTAGAAGCTGAACTATCATGAACAAACTTTAATAAACAATTTTTAAGTTTTAAAAAGTTGCAGTTTTTATCATAATGGAGAAATTTGACACTCCACAAATATAAAAATTAGTTTTTCAGGGCCAGTACATTTGTTTAGCAGTCAATATGCTGTTAAAACCCCAGTTACACCTATTCCAACAAGACTTAGTGTTTAATGGGGTATTTAACAGCAATATTAGTGCGAAAAAGCCCAAGTTTTTGTCAGTTTCACTGATTTCACTGATTACACTGATTGCCGGCTATGGGGGTGGGGGTGGGGGAAGAGGGGGACAGTGGGTCCACAGCACAGCCAGTGTCGGACAGTGAATGAATGACCGCAACATCAGGATTTTCGCGTTTAAATGCGCATGCGCTAAATCCTGAAGTTGTGGTCACTTTAGAGTCATAGAGTCATAGAGTAATACAGCACGGATAGAGGCCCTTCGGCCCATCGTGTCCGCGCCGGCCATCAAGCCCTGTCTAATCTAATCCCATATTCCAGCATTTGGCCCGTAGCCTTGTAGGCTATGGCATTTCAAGTGCACATCCAAATGCTTCTTAAATGTTGTGAGGGTTTCTGCCTCCACAACCCTTTCAGGCAGTGAGTTCCAGACTCCAACCACCCTCTGGGTGAAAAAGTTCTTTCTCAAATCCCCTCTAAACCTCCCGCCCTTTACCTTGAATCTATGCCCCCTAGTTATTGACCCCTCTCCTAAGGGAAAAAGCTCCTCAGCATCCATCCTATCTATGCCCCTCATAATTTTGTACACCTCAATCATGTCCCCCCTCAGCCTCCTCAGCTCCAAGGAAAACAAACCCAACCTGCCCAGTCTCTCTTCATAGCTGAAGCGCTCCAGCCCTGGTAACATCCTGGTGAACCTCCTCTGCACCCTCTCTAACGCGATCACATCCTTCCTGTAGTGTGGCGACCAGAACTGCACACAATATTCCAGCTGTGGCCTAACCAGTGTTTTATACAGCTCCATCATAACCTCCTTGCTCTTATATTCAATGCCTCGGCTAATGAAGGCAAGTATCCCATATGCCTTTTTTACCACCTTATCCACCTGTTCCGCCGCCTTCAGGGATCTGTGTACTTGCACACCCAGATCCCTCTGACCCTCCGTCTTGCCTAGGGTCTTTCCATTCATTGTGTATTCCTTTGCCTTGTTAGTCCCCCCAAAGTGCATCACCTCGCACTTTTCCGGGTTAAATTCCATTTGCCACTGTTCCGCCCATCTGACCAACCCATCTATATCGTCCTGCAGACTGAGGCTACCCTCCTCGCTATTTACCACCCTACCAATTTTTGTATCATCCGCGAACTTACTGATCATACCCTTTACATTCATATCCAAGTCATTAATGTAGACCACTTTGAGAGGGGTAATGACGGCAAACGCTGACAGTTTGCCCTCATTTCCCACCGCAAATTCCCGGCCATAATCTCAGACAAAAATGTAAAAAAATTAGCAAATGGAGAGTAATTATCAATGGCTTACAGTTCAAACTGGGTAGAAGCAGAATGTGGGCTCCCCAGAGATCAAGGGGGTTATTTTGGCTAGAGGGTGAAAACAGGCGCTAAATGGGTGCAGTGCTAATAAGACACGCCTGTTTGAAAGTCTGGATTTAGCACACAATTTTGGTCCTAATTGCTGATTACCATAATTTAAACTTGCCCGGAGGTGCTAAACCAGACACCAGCAGGTTTAAGACTCAGACTCTTTTTAGGTGAAGTCCCCAGAGAATTTCCGAATAAATGTTGCTAGAGTGTTGATGAAGTCTTGTCAAAGTGTCCCAGAAAGTCTCCCGATGTGTTTCAGAGGCCCTCTTAACAGCTCCAGCAGCAAGTAAACATGAAATGGTGATATCCCTTCAAGTAGCATTTAAAATCGACATCAACGCCATGTTTACTCTCAAACAGCTGGTGGCTGTTAAGAGAGGGCATTAGGACAAGCGCTAGCCACCAAAATGTCGTGCAGCCTCTTTAATGATTGCTAGCAGGCATTTTCAGTGGCAATCAGCCCCTTAACGATCCTCCGGGTGGCCGTTCCTAGTACCAAGTTGGCGTCTTGTGTTAAACACAGGCTAAACTGGCGTTTCAGCTCAAGACCCCACCTTAGCCACCTCGGCCACCTTGGAGGATCGTTGGCGCCTGAACGCGCTGTCGAAATTCGCTCCCATTCTTCTGATCCCTACACATTTACACAAATAACTTAGTCAAAGGAATTAAATCAACAACTTTTGCATTCAAGGATGACGTAAAATTGTGTAGGATGGTAAAGTGTGTAGTGGAGGATCATGTTATTCAAAGGAGTCTAAAGAGGCTTAATAGTTGCGCTTATGGCACTTAATGGGGTTTATTGTAAATCAATGCAAAATAGTGCTCATAGGTAAAGCTAAATTCCATTTGGTTTACAAGATGAGTGGTTGTGGTTGGAAGAGGATGGAGCCAGTTAAGGATTTAGGAGCAGTTGTAGACTGACCTTTATAAATGTCTGCAGAACAAGGTGATAATAAACAAGGCTAACATAATGTTCGGGGATATTGTCAGAAGCGTGATTCTAAGTCTTCAGATATATTGGCCCAGAAATTCCGTTCGCAGGCCTCCCGCGGGCGGAGGGCTGCGATTTGGAAAAATCTCCGCTTGGACCGGAGGGCTCCTGGGAGGCGCAGAGTTCCGTTGCTGTGCCTCTTCAAACTGCTGGAGTGCAGGGCCTGCGTATCCCAGGGGCACAGGTAGCTCGCAGCAGCTCTGGGATCACGTGGGCCACGGGGAGCCAATCAGAGCAGGGAATCGCCATTCATAGATTTGACAGGAAGACCTGTCAAATCTATGACTAGAGATCAGCCCCAAAACATAAGTAAAACTTCAAATAATTTTTTTTTAAATCACATTTTTAAAATGACTATATAAATTACATAAATTAACTATTTTAAACAAAAATTAAAATTTTTGAAAAAAATAATTGAAGTTTTTAACGGGGCTAAAAATAATCTTACCTTTCTTTAAAGTATTTTAAAATGATAAATCAGTGGAAAAAATGTTTTTTTTAATTTCTTCAACTCTTAGCCTGGTAAAAGCAGGCCTTGTGCCTGCTTTTACAGGCGCAAGAATTGTAAGTGTTTTCTGTGGGCGGAGGGTCTCCAAAAAACGGACCTCTCCACCTGCAGGGGCCCTGCTCCAGGGCAGGCGTTCGATCTGTCAAGAGCTTTCTTGACAGATCGGAAATGCCAGTTTCCAGCGCATGCGCAGTGCATGCCTGAAACCGGCATTTCCGATGTCCCTACGGGTGAGTACGCAGCGCGGAATTTCTGCCTCGATATTAACAAGGCATTAGCAATAACACCCACAGAATATTATGTTCATTTTTGGTCATCGTATCTCTAAACGACATTGATTTGATCAAAAGGGCACAGAGAATGAGCAACAAAAATTATTCCCAGATTTATACTGATGACCCACGAGGTAGGGCTAAGAGAACTAAGAGTCCTTCAGTAAAGAGCAAGAAGAGAAGCCAGGTTTTTAAAATAACAAGACTGACAATGTAGCCAGACTACATTGACTCAGTAGATTCTCTCACTGTGAACTTGACAGATTTGTATTTGAAGATAAAAACCTAAATCTAGGACAAGACAGTGACAGAAGGGATGGGTGAATTATTGGTTGGTGAGATTTGAAGGTTACTTGCACCACTGATCCATTACATGGAAGGGCCTTTAATAGGATAAAAGGCCTTTTCTTGTACTTATGATCCTCATGCTCTTAACCTGAACATATTTCCTTCATTTGCTAAGTGTGTGATTAATTAGCTCAATCCCAGTGTATTAGTTTGTCATGACTTCTGCAGTAAATTGCATGATTGGCTTCACTTGATCTGCTCTCTGGTCTGCTTACATTCTCACAACAAGATAAATCAATGTGGGGCATGTGTTGTGCAGGAGCGGAGCTGTTTCCATGGCGAGGATGTCATCTGAGCCATGGTCTAACTCGTCGAGACAGAAAACATCTGTCTAAGAGCAAGATGTTTCATAGCAAAGAGTGAGAAAACACAACAAAACAGTCACGACCAAAGTGCACTTGCACTGTGAGAGGTGCAGCAGCAACTCAAATTGCAGTATCCCCAAATAATAGCATTTCAACTCCAGGTCAACAGTCTGTACAAAAAAACAACCAGCAGGACATAGAATCCTAGAATAGTAAAACACAGAAGGAGGCCATTCGGCCCACCCAGTCTGCGCCGGCTCTTTTGAACAACAATCCAGTTAGTCCCACTTCCCCGCTCTTTCCCCATATCCCTGCAATTTTTTCTCCTTCAAGTATTTATCCAATTCCCTTTTGAAGGTTACTATTGAATCTGTATCCACTGCCCTATCAGGCAGCGCATTCCAAATCCTAACCACTCCTTGCATGAAAAAGTTTTTCCTCATGTCGCATCTGTGCTGAGTAGGAAAAACCTGCATCACCAGCACAAAGACTGGTGAAACTAAAGCGCATCAATTAATGAGGATCGTGGGTGGAGTTTAACTTTGGATAGTCACAGCTGAATTATTTTGGGGTTGCTGATGGTCCAAATTTTGGCTACAGAGAGATAAAACCAAATGAGAAAGCATGAATTCAGCCTCCAACCCCTAATCTCACCAAATTCCAAATGGAATAATGTGATAATTTCTTTGAATTTCAACAGTCTGATTTTAATTTTGTTTTATGTTCCACCTTGAGACCAGTTGGGTTGCTGGTTGTGCAAGTTGAGTGGCGGGGGCAGGGAAGGTGGTTGGAGAATCAGACTGTTCCTCTGCTTTCATTTGCACTTGCACCAAGGATTGTAGTCAAGCTGTGGTGACGTGCCAGTATATTGTGCGTCCTGGTGCTGCTGGGGAGGGTATAGCTCTGTGTTTTTGAATGAGTGAGTAAATAGGGGGTAAATAGACGAATAAGAAAATGGTACATGGATGTGTATGCGTGAAGAAGCTGAAAATGGTGTGAGTGCTTTGCATACTGTCTCAATAAGGCTACACTAGGTTAGGCATAAACCCATATGGCTTGCATCTTATGGCCATATACTTTGAGTAGGTACATTCTCATAATCTTACCTAGATACTCATCCTAAAACTGGACAACTTTTTTGCATTTTCTCCCACAACCTATGGACATGAGAAATTGCCCTCACTCAATTCAGTTACCTCTACCCCAGGCATTTTGGGCATTACCCCTGATAGAGATGGGGGGTTGGGACGTCCCTCAGCTCCGAAGAGGGCAACTGAATTGGTTGGCCAATTTGCTAAATTTGAATATGATTTCTGAGAGATTGGTCCAGGCACAGGGAGCTCACTGAGGGATGGTGGGGCAACAAAGCAATGAAAGTGTTGCTGCTCTCACTTTAAAGGGGAAAGTCAGTGAAGAACGACAAATTAGAAATGTAACTCATGAGACTGCTGCACTTGTGGATGCTGCCCTTGAGGTACTGCAGCAGGGGATACAGCAAAGGATCCCGCCTGCCCAGTTAGTCTCTTGGAGAATAATTCGGTATAAATACCGACTGACTCCCAAAGGTAATCAAGCAATACTCGAGTATTCATCAGTCTTCACTTCTCCATCATTTAACCCAGGCCTCTTTTCCTCTTAGACAGCAGTGGAGGACTATTGCATGGATCTTAAAGTCCCAGTATAAACTGAAGATGCAATGTTAAGTTAACATCACCATCATCAAAGAATAGAAATACAATCCCAAACACCACTAGGATCTCTGTTCTTATTAGCAATCAGATTCAGACCAAATTCCAGACTGTCTGTTATTCAGACCAATAGATGGTATTGCCACTGTATTGTTACCTATTACATTTCAATAGATTTGAAAATTTCAAAAGGGAATTGGATATATACTTGAAAAGGAAAAATTTGCAGGGCTATGGGGAAAGAGCGAGGGAGTGGGACTAATTGGATAGCTCTTTCAAAGAGCCGGCACAGGCACAGTGGACTGAATGATTTCCTTCTGTGCTGTACGATTATTTCTATAGTGCGGCGGTACCACCGGTTGTCCCTTATATTGAGGTACATAATTCCCTTTAACTTACCTTACTGTATGTGTCTGTTACTATACTCAGGCTTCTCTCCTGTACTCTGACGTCATGACATCAGAGCTCGGAACCTTCCAACAGTTGAGCTCGGAACCTGCTGGCAGTTGAGCTGGGAAACTTCTAGTTAGTCCTAGTGGCGTCCCCGCTGGGGAAAGACCTATACCACGGTGCTCCTACAGTCAGCCATCTTACCTGCCATCTTACCTGATGTAATTAGTCTGTTCCTGTAAATAAACAACTTGTTAATAGTTCGTCGAAGTCAAACTCTCTTATTTAGTGGCGATCTGCACGAACCGCTACAATAGGTTATTTATATAGCCAGTGCAAACTGATTCTGTGTTAGTCAACCAGTAACAGCTACTAACAACAACTTGTATTTATGTAGCGCCTTTAACATAGTAGAACGTCCCAAGGTGCTTCACAGGAGCATTATCAAACAAAATTTGACACCGAGGCACATAAGGAGATATTAGGACAGGTGAGCAAAAGCTTGGTCAATGCGATAGATTTTAAGGAGCATCTTGAAGGAGGAGAGCGGTAGAGAGGTGGAGAGGCTCAGGGAGGGAATTCCAGAGCTTAGGGCCTCGATAACTTAAGGTGCAGTCGCCAATGGTGGAGCGATTAAAATCAGGGGTGCACAAGAGGCCAAAGTTGGAGGAGTGCAGAGACCTTGGAGGGTTGTAGGGTTGGAGGAGGTTACAGAGATAGGGAGGGGCGAGGCCATGGATTTATACCCTGTATAAAAGTAGCTGGGTACTGAAACCTTTTATAGTAAAGGTTCTATCAAAGGCTCCCTGAGCACTGCAATATTTCCTGTCCCTAAAATATGTTACTTTTCTAATCCACACTAGGTTTAACTTTGCTTCTGAAAGCTAGACATATTTGGCACTTAGAACCCACACTAATGGCACTACTTTACCACCCATGAGGGTGGAATATATTACCTGGTGGCTGGATGCTGGAAATTTCTGCCCACTCAACATTTAGTTGTTGTAAACCTTTGAAAAAAAAACACTTCACTGATAAGAAGGGCAAAAAATAAACAGCCTTCATCACCACCCTGATTAATGGTGGTAATTATTCTCCATCAGTGGAAAGCACATACTGCTGACTGTCTTCATCACATAATCCATAGCAGGCCCATTTTCTACAAAGCACTGTAGACATATGCAGTATCTGTGGATAGCAGACTCCTAATAGGCTGGGACAAACCCTGCTATTCACCCTTTTAGCTGGTTATTCTCTGCACTTGAGGGAAAGTGGAATAAAGAGTCAGGCAGCCAGACTGGAAACTTGCAGAATGACTGTGGATGTCCTTGAGAATCTCAGTGGTCATTGTCTGAGTTTTTTGGCCTCACTGACTCCCGTTTTGTACGGAAATTCAAGTCGCCTGTTCCGGTTGTTACTGCAGGAAGGAAGCAAAGAAGAGAAGTCACCTACTGGGCATAAGAACATAAGAAATAGGAGCAGGAGTAGGCCATACAGCGCCTTGAACCTGCTCTGCCATTCAATAAGATCATGGCTGAACTATTACATCAACTCTCATTCCAGTCCTAAATGGCCAACCCCTTATCCTGAGACTATGACCTCTAGTTCTAGACTCCCCTGCCAGCGGAAACAGCCTCTTGGCTTCTACCCTGTCAAGCCCTCTAAGAATTTTATGCATTTCAATGAGATCACCTCTCATTCTTCTAAACTCCAGAGAATATAGGCCCATTCTAATCAATCTCTCCTCAAAGGACAGCCCTCTCATCCCAGGAATCAATCCAGTGAACCTTCGTTGCACCGCCCTAAGGCAAGTATATCCTTCCTTAGGTAAGGAGACTAAAACTGTGCACAGTACTCCAGGTGTAGTCTCACCAAAGCCCGATATAATTGCAGCAAGATTTCCTTCCTCTTATACTGCAACCCCTTTGCAATAAAGGCTAACACACCATTTGCTTTCCTAATTGCTTGCGGTAGCTGCATGTGAACTTTCTGTGATTCGTGTACAAGACACCCAAATCCCTCTGAATACCAACATTTACTAGCTTCTAACCTTTTAAAAAATATTCTGCTTTTCCATTCTTCCTACCAAAGTGGATATTTCACACATCCCCACATTATACTCCATCTGCCACCTTCTTGCCCATTCACTTAACCGGTCTATATCCCTTTGCAGCCTATTTATGTTCTCCTAACAGCTTACTTTCCCACCTAGCTTTGTATTGCCAGCAAACATTACATTACATTGGATACATTACACTCAGTCCCTTCATCGAAGTCATTGATATAGATTGTAAATAGCTGAGGCCCCAGCACTGATCCTTGCAACACCCCAGTAGTTACACCCCGCCATCCTGAAAATGACCCGTTTATCCCTACTCTCTGTTTTTTATCCATTAATCAATCCTCTATCCATGTTAATATATTACCCCCAATCCCATGATCCCTAATCTTGAGCATAGCATAAAAATGGGCACTAATTTGACCACTTCACTTGTAAAAGCCCGGGGATAGCTAGTGCAGGGAATGGAATTGTCACACAGTGTGGTGACCTTCTGACGCTGGAATTAAGGCATATTCTTGAGACAATGGAGGGAGAGCTATAGAAGGTAGGAGCAGGAGTAGGCCATTCACCCCTCGAGCCTGCTCCGCCATTTAACGAGATCATGGGTGATCATCCAAATTCAGAACCCTGTCCCTGCTTTCTCCCCATATCCCTTGATCCCTTTAGCCTCAAGAAATATATCCAACTCCTTCTTGAATATATTTAATGAATTGGCCTCAATTGCCCTGTGTGGCAGAGAATTCCACAGGTTCACCACTCTCTGGGTGAAGAAATTCCTCCTCATCTCAGTCCTAAATGGCCTACCCCTTATCCTTAGACTCTGACCCCTGGTTCTGGACTCCCCCGCCATCGGGAACATCCTTCCTGCATCTAGTCTGTCTAGTCCTGTTAGAATTTTATAAGTTTCAATGAGATCCCCTCTCATTCTTCTAAACTCTAGCGAATATAAGCCTAATCGACCCAATCTCTCCTCCTATGTCATTTCTGCCATCCCAGGTATCAGTCTGGTGAATCTTCGCTGAACTCTCTCCATGGCAAGAACATCCTTCCTCAGATAAGGTGACCAAAACTGCACACAATATTCAAGGTGTGGTCTCACCAAGGCCCTGTACAACTGCAGCAAGACATCCTTGCTCCTGTACTCGAATCCTCTCGCTATGAAGGCCAACATACCATTTGCTTTCTTAACCACCTGCTGCACCTGCATGCTTACCTTCAGCGACTGGTGCACAAGGACACCTCGTTGCACTTCCCCTTTTCCCAATCTACTGCCATTCTGATAATAATCTGTCTTCCTGTTTTTGCCACCGAAGTGGATAACCTCGCATTTATCCACATTATACTGCATTTGCCATGCATCTGCCCAATCACCCAACCTGTCCAAATCATACTGGAGTTTCTCTGCATCCTCCTCACAGCACACACGCCCACCCAGCTTTGTGTCGTCTGCAAACTTGGAGATGTTACATCTAGTTCCCTTGTCTAGATCATTTATATATATTGTGAATAGCTGGGGTCCTAGCACCGATCCCTGCGGTACCCCACTAGTCACTGCCTGCCACTTGGAAAAAGACCCGTTTATTCCAACTCTTTGCTTCCTGTCTGCCAACCAGTTCTCTATCCAAGACAGTACCTTACCCCCAATCCCATGTGCTTTAACTTTACACGCTAATCTCTTATGCGGGACCTTATCAAAAGCCTTCTGAAAGTCCAATACACCACATCCACTGGTTCTCCCTTATCTATTCTACCAGTTACATCCTCAAAAAATTCCATTAGATTAGTCAAGCATGATTTACCTTTTGTAAGTCCATGTTGACTTCGTCCGATCCTGTCACTGTTTTCCAAGTGCTCTGCTATTACATCTTTTAAATAATGGACTCTAGCATTTTCCCCACTACCGATGTCAGGTTTACCGGTCTATAATTCCCTGTTTTCTCTCTACCACCCTTTTTAAATAGTGGGGTTACATTAGCTATCCTCCAATCCATGGGAACTGTTCCAGAGTCTATAGAATTTTGGAAGATGACTATGTGCTGCAGTTGCTTGGGACTTTCCTAATATGGCAGTTCAGGAAGCTGGCAGTGTTCCATTCCACAGCACCAACATCTCCCTCCTTAGTAAGCCCAAAATAACTCATGAAGAAATAAGGGAAATGGCAAATGAAAGAAAATGAACTACAGCAAGAAGAACGGAAGGGAAGATTGTCAGTGGAACATGATCCTGATTTTTTTTAAAAAGCAAAGTAAATAGATAATGCAGGTGCAGTCGGTTATTTAATTATGAATACAGAACTAGAGGATATTATGTATATAAAATGAACAAGCCTTATATAAGAATTCAGATTAGGAGTTTGTTTCAATCCTGCAGAGCGATGGATAAGTGGCATAGGCCTAGAAATTGAGTGCCCTTAGCGCCGATTTTGCGGCGCTAGAGGGCCTAGCGCTGCAATTGGCGCCGGCGCCGAAATTGCCTGGGGCCCTTCCGCCGCGGTAGACCGGTAGCGCTGCGCCGGCACCGATGACGTCATCGGTGTGCGCAGCGTCCCGGTTGCCATGCCGACGGGCCCCAGCGCCGAAATTCAGTTGCGGCCGCCTCGCCCGTGGCAGCCGCAACTAAGACTCTGGCAACAGAGTCTTACAAGTCTTTGCGCCGGCGCATTAAAGGCCCCGCGGCGGCCGGCCGCTTTCCCGCCGGCCGCCTGGCCGCAGCTCCCTCCCCGGACTTCCCCCCCACCCCCCCCCGGAACAGAAGCAAGCCCGGCACTTGTCCGAGGTGCCGGGCTCATTTTTAAAAAGATTTTCGCGGGCCGCGGCCGGGTGCAGGCAGCTCCTCCTTAAGGGAAGGAGGAGGCCTGCACTTCCCGAGCCTGCCGCACCGCATCGGGTGCCGCAGCGCCGGAATTGCGGCGCGAAACGGCAGTTAGCGCCGATTTACCGCCGCAAAGACCCTTCAGTAGCGCCGGCAGCCGTTTGGGCGCGGCCCTGCTGAATTTTTGGCGCGCGCAGGTGGACTTAGCGCCGGCACTAACTTCCGGCGCTAAAGCCCTGGCTAAGCCAAAACTCAATTTCTAGGCCATAGACTCTCAAAGAGATTGAAGCTGTGCAGAGTAACCGCTTTAAATAAAGAACCAGATGAAAATCTGGTTCAGAAGAGAATTGTTACATTATAAGTACAGATAGAGATAATAAAATGCTATAGAGTGGTCCCCAAGCTTCTAGGACTATAGAAATGTCAGGTCAAGAAAGGCAACTGGTCCAGGTTGTATAATGTAGGATGCAAGATTAGATAGATGACATGCATTGGACCAAAGTGCTTTCACAGTTTAATTGCTAGCATACTTGTTTTCACTTGTGTACATGCACAAGAAGAGCAAACTAGATACAGGAAATAAACAATCTACAATCTTTGGGAAGCAAGGATAAAAGAACAGAATGTTGATGGATGTATATTAGAGATACAAAAACATAGGAAAGCAATAACATGTATTTTAACATCAGAATATGTTGAATGTAAGTTGTACTTTCCGCCCCCCCCCCTCCCCGCACGCCCCCCTCCCAAAGATAACTCAGGATCATAGTTTCTGATGTTGAATCTTCAGCCTCTGCTTTAAAATCGTGGAATGGGAAGGAGAGAAGGTGATTGACGAAGTCCCACCATTTATCCACAGAAAGGAAAATAACAGAAGAAGTCAGCTCTTGAGCGGGGAGGGGACGACGGAGGTTCTATTCCACATCTTCTAGCAACACTGGCCTGAGAGCAGCTCACCTCTATGCAGTTTCGATTGGAGAATGGTATATTGGAGGGAGATGCAGTGCAGCACCAATGAACCTAAGGAGGGAAGAAAAATAACTTACAAATATTAGCAAAAGTAAGAACAAAAAGTATAGCAAAAGTAAGAACAAAAAGTAAAGCAAAAAAAGTCAAAAGTTCCCTACAGCTCCAGCATTATTATATGCTTCATGAATCAGCTAATTGTAGTGTTTATCCAGTTCTGAATAATTTAGAATCATCGTGATGCATATGTGAGCAAGCTATTGAGCTGAGAGCCCCTGTAGTACTCTTACTGTTTCGAACAGAAATGGAGCTGAAGTTGTTGTGCAGTTCCACAGATTTTGCACACAACATAATGGATGACCTGCACTGAGGGCCTCAATTCAGCTGAGGCAGAACTAATGAATATCAAGAGAATCATAGTAATGAGTTCCTGCTTTAACTCACTGGCAGACTGTTGTTGCTCTTCACATATAGATCATTTGAAATAGTAATGCAACAAAACAGAGTACCGAGATTAGGTTCACGGCCTGCAGTTCTCCACACAATCTCAACTCGATGTCAGAAGGCAGTGAACCGGGCCTAGGCATTTCCCACAGGGAGGGAAAAATCACATTATGGCCATCTCCAAGCAGATTCCTGGGAGCAAGCAGCCCAGGTAGAGAGGGAACGTTGTAGGGACATTTACCCTGGATCACTCTAATGCAACTTTTGGCGACTTCTTAGGAGCTGGTTGATGGCCCGTCCTCTCAAAGCCCCGCGTGGGGAGACCCAAGACAAGGAAAGTGAAAATGGAGTAGTAATTCATCTTGGGAGACAGAGCAAAATGGATGGTATCACATGAGCCGCCCACTATACGCCACGCCCGATATTCCGATTCATTGAAGGCAATGGAACTGAGTATTGGTCGGGCGTACAACGGGCGACTGATGCGATACCGCCTGTTTTGCGCTACCATCCAGTACAAATTTCTACCCCAGTATCGCAAAATTGAGTCTCAGCATCAGTGAAAATGGTAACATCCTAATCTTGTCTCTAACATATTCTTAGATAGATTGACACTTGAGGACTGGATAATACAATGGGGGTGATTTTCATTCAGAAGTCGGGAAGGAGGCGGGACTACAACTTTCAGGGTTGTAGTCCCGCCTCCATCGAGATGCGGCCAATCCACGCGATTTTAACTTGATTGGCCTTGTTGAGCCCGCCCAGCGGGCTCAGCAGGCCAATTAAGGGCCACCCGGCGACAGGTGATGTCACAGACTGAAATTTCATCTGTCAGGACGTTTTGACAGATGAAATATCAGCGTTTCACAGCTGTTTGAAGCTGTCAAACACTGACAGTCTTACTTCTAGCCTGAGTCCTTCTACACAGACTCAGTTAGTAATCTCACCGGCACAGAAAGCTGCAGGCTGTCACTTTTGACAGTTAGCAGCCATTCTGCTTTCTGTGCCGGTTAGATGATGGACTCCCGAAACCTAGAGGAAGGATGGCTGAAAAGGTAAGTACAGGTAATTTAAACTTCTTTACACACTTTAGACACACCAACCACACTTACCTTTGCACTCATGCACCCATCACTCACCTGAACACTGACATCTCGACCCCTCCAAGTCCTTCAACCCGACAGCCCGACTCTGCTAACTTGGCGTGGTTTGGAGCCGTCGGGAATCCCACACTTCCAAGCTTTAAAATAGGAATTAGGCTAAAAACTGCCTGTTAACTACCTGTTAACAGGCAGTTAATTGGCACTAATCCCTTCCCGCCTCGGGTAGGCGGGTCACTGTGCGGGGCGGGTACCCGCCTCCTTTGAAACTTACATGGAGGCGGGTTGGGGGCGGGATGGTGTTGGGACCCCCGAATTCGGGACTTTAACCCCCCCCCGCACGCCTCCAATCCCGACTCCACGGGTCAATGAATATCGACCCCAATGAGTCAATACACTTCTCTCACCTCAGGAATCTGAGTTCAAATCGAACCCACAATGATGGAATGAAAATCTCCCCTCTCTGCCTGCTGTAAGGATCCTACATGCAATGAGTTTGGCTCACATGGTATATTAACTATGCTAGTAGAGATATTCCATTACATTATGCTAATCTAAATGTATTTGTATATCAAAATTAAGTTAATTAGAAAATACACACAAGATATAATGCAAGGCATGGAATGAGAAAAAAACAAGTTAGTCCTGCGAGTCCATTTCTTTTTTCTGTTGTTGATTCTCAATCCATTTAATGTCTTACAACCAACAAGAGAGTAGGCGATACTCAATCTAGATGTAAGTAATGAACCAGAAATAGTTACCAATCTGGCAGTAAGGGAGCATCTTGAGAATAAAGACTATTTAAAGAGGAAAAAGGAAAGTCGCAACCAAAGTTTTCGACTTAAACAAAGTCAACATTGAAGGGATAAGGAAGGAATTGATTACAATAGGGCAGGAGAAGTCATTAGCTGGTAGTGGAAAATATTCAGGAAAAGTCCCTGAAGGACTGGCAGGAAGGACTCATAACACTGTAAGGCAAAAGAGATAGTTCTGGGCTTATGCAACCATAGGTCATGGGAGCATTTAGGACCACGATTAAACAAATGGAGTGAAAAAAGTGGCACCAATAAGGATTGGTGGTTTATAAAATGCAACAAAAGCAAACTAAGAATATAATGAAGCAAAGAACAAGTATGAGAAGCAGATGGTATTAAGGGTACTAACAAAGGATTTTATAAGTATATCAAGAAAAAAAGTAAGGAAGGAATTGGGCCCAATAACAACAGACACAAGTAGGAGAAGGACATTGGAGAACTACAAAATGAAGATTTTGATTTAGCCTTCAGCTTAGAAAATGAGTATATGAAACCAGACCTACAAGGAAGACTAGAAATTAGTAAAGGAAATTTTTTTATAGGGATTAGATTATACAGAAAAATGTTAATAGCAACATTAGTGGAATTGAGGCTGGGCAAGTCTCCAGGCCCAGATGATTTCTGTCCAAGGGTATTAAATAGGCAAGCAAATTGCATTAATTATAATCTTCAAAGTTTCCTGGAATTGGGCAGAAAGAACAGAAGATTGGAAGGTAGCAAATGTTGCACCATTATTAAAAAAGGGCGATAGGGACAAACCAAGTAACTTCAGGCCATTGAGTTTAACATTAGTAGAGGGAAATTGCTAGAAGTCATTATCATAATTAGAGTCAGAGTAAGTGAGTACTTGGAAAAGTATAACTAATTAGAGGGAGTCAGTATGATTTTGAAAGTAGGTCATGTCTCAGTAACTTAACAGAGTTCTTCGATAACGTCACTAAGGTAGTGGATTGTGGAAGATTGAAAAGATGTCACATATGTGGATTGCTGGTAGGCATTTCATAAGGTTTCATTATACGAGTTTAGTAGCCAACCTTATGGCGTAGATGGATTTTTTTGGGGGGGATGTATATGGTAGACATCTGAGATCAAAGGAATATTGTTGGATTGGCTGGTAGTGACAAATTCTGTCCCTGAGGGATTAGTGCTGGAACTCTATGGACGCGAATTTTCGTGCTTAGCACCGGCTATTGTGGCCGGTTTGAAGCAAAAAATGGCACTCGCCACGCTTCCACCGACTTCTGACATGGCCCATGCTGGTCGCCATCTTGGGAAGGGCAATAGCGCGGGCATTGCTTGCCTACTCCGGAAGAATTCAAATGAGGCAGATTGTGATGTCAATAAGCGTGTAACACTGATTTGACACGCGACCTGCCATTTTGGACGTCACCGCTCCACTGTACACCCTCCTAAACATGCAAAGCTGATGGACGCCCCCCCCCACCAGCGCTATTTAAAGGGATACATGCAACTTTGAGGTAAGTTGCTTTTTGCTTTGTGCTGGTTTTTGTACAGTTTATTTGAATAGTGGCTTGGTAAGACAATTAAAAAGTTGTTAAAGTGTGTCGGGTGTGCTGCTGGACATTTGCAAGGTGTTGGCTCTTAAAGGAAGGCCTCTGAGAACACCACTTGTATCCAGTCATGGGGGCTCTAGCTGCAGTCCCCCTTGGGCTGCATGATAACATGGAGATAGGGCAGAGGCATCAAAGGGGACAAGGTGCTCACAGTGGGAGGAGGAGGAGGGCCCTCAGCAGGAGGCCTTACTCACCAAGGGTCTTTAGGGAGCACTTCTACTACCTGCACCTAAGCGAGGAGTAGTGTGTTCGTCGGCTCCACTTCACCAAGGAGGTGGTCACAGAACATTGCCACCTCCTGCAACTGGACCTGGAACCTCAGAGCAGGGTGAGGACGGCTCTCTCAGTGGCCCTCAAGCTAACCGTGGCCCTCAATTTCTTCGCCAGTGGATCCTTCCAGACTGGAACCGGCGACATCGCAAACATCTTACAGTTAGCCATCCATTGCTGCATCCGGGAAGTCACAGAGGCTCTTTACACCAGGAAAGGGGACTTCACTGTCTTCTCTCTAAACAGAGAGAAGCAGGAGGAGCCGCATGTGGCTTTGCCAGGATGGCGGGCTTCTACATGGTGCGGGGAACCATCGACTGCACACACGTGGCTTTGCGGGCTCCGCATCTCAATGCTAAGAAGTACCACAATCACAAGGGGTACCACTCACTTAATATGCAGTTGGTGTGCGGCCACGCCCAGCCCATCATGCTCGTTATCCTGGCAGCAGTCATGATGCCTCCATCCTGCGCCACACCGGCGTGCCAGGAATATTCCAGTCACCACATCAAACCCGAGGATTGATGCTCGGCGACAAGGGCTATCCTCTCCACACCTGGCTGATGACTCCCCTCCGCAACCCCACCACTCGTGCCCAGCATTCATACAATGAGAGCCATGCTGCCGCACGAAACAACATAGAGCCTGGACCGCTCTGGAGGAGCCCTACAGCACTCACCGGAGTGTGTGTCCCGAATCGTCGTGGTCTGCTGTATGCTTCACAAACTGGCCATCATAAGGGCACAGCTCTTGCCACCAGGGATATAACCGCCTGCTCAGGAGCAGGAGGATGAAGAGGAAGAAAAGGAGGAGGAGGAAGCGGAAGGAAGGCGGCAACCCAGACAGCTCCTTTCTGGCTGGGATACCCGGGATTGACTCATCCGCTAGTGAGCGCAACCTCAATTCCCCATTCAGCATTAGTCCCACACTTTACCTTCCCTTGTTACTGACCATCACAGCGTCCTCTTGGCCGCAATCTATATATATAAAGCAGTTGGTTTGTCTGTCCGTCTGTATGTCTGTATGTATATGCCTGTATGTCTGTCTGTATGTCTGTCTGTCCGCTATACACTCAAAGGTTATAGAGCATACCTACACATATGTTATATCAGAAGAAAGCCGATGATCAGGGGAGTGTCATAGGCATATTTACTTTTTGGTCAGACAAAAATTGTTCGGACAGTATACAAAAAACGTTCAAAAATCCGCTCATTAGCGGTTGACCAATCCTACCGCTCATTAGCGTTGAGTGACGTGATGGTTGACCAATCCTACAGTTCAGTGACCTGATGGTTGACCAATCGGCGCGTCACAGGCGGGACCTAATCCTGCAGCCTCCCGAAACCTCGCCGCCATTTTTCTCCCTGCTTTTCCTCAACAGCGAGTGGGGCAGCTGCGTCGGCCCGCCAGAGCGGGAGGTGAGTTGGGGTCACTCGGGCCAGGCCTCACAACCGCTCGGCCCGAGACACAGAGCGGGGGAGCGGCAGCGGGCGGCCGTCAACCGCGCGGCCCGAGACACAGAGCGGGGGAGCGGCAGCGGCCGGCTGTCAACCGCACGGCCCTCTAAACTGCCCTGGCAACACCGGGCCCCCCCAGCTAGTGCCTAAATAAAAGCCACCACAAAGCAAACATTCCAATCAAACTTTATCCATCTATCCATCCAGTATTACATCAAAAAGCTCAACTAATCACCCTTGTGCATTCCCTTAGTGACTGTCTTGCGTGTACCTTTGCCTATCTTAGTGCTCCTACGCAGTGTTACCCCAGTGGCTGCAGCAGTGGAGGAGACCGCAGATGGCCTTGCAGGATGACCTCAAGGAGCTCTGGACCTAGTAAGCCCGGCTTTGGACTGTACCACCTCGGCATGGGCGGCAGCAGTCTGGGCTGGCTGGTTATCAGGCAACGGCACTGGCGGAGTGGCAGTGGTGGGAGGACGAATGCTGTCATCCTCAACGAGGACAGCAGGATCATCCTTCACGGAGCCATTGTGGGGCAGCGCCTCAGCAATCCTAGTAATCTGCTAGAGTACAGACTGCTGGACTGCTGTGACACCCTGCAAGCCCCTTTCAACACTGGTAAACCCAGCCATGATGGCAGCAGTCCGTGCTTGCGTGGTAGCAAGCTGATCTTGCATGACTTCAGTCTGAGCTTTCATTGCAGCACTCAGACATTGGGTGGCTTCCACTTGTGCTGCAATGGAAGCTGAGACATCGGCCATCAGACGCAGCATGAGTGTTCGGTCCACAAGTGCGTCAATAAATCTGCCCACGCCTTCCATGCTCGAATGGATGGGCTCCAAGCTCTGCCCAAAGCCATATGCAAGGTTGGTGCCGGATTCCTCCATGCTTGACATTGGATTCAGGCTTTCTGCAGGCCTGCCAATGCACCAAGCATTTCATTGTGCATACCCATCAGTGTTCTTCTGTAGGCTGCCCCATGAAAGTCTTCATCTGAGTCCTGTGCAACACAACTTGTGTGTAACCTCATCTCCAGGGAGCTGGCACCTGAGCTACCCTTTCCCCCTGCCCTGGCTGCAGGCTGTGGGCCACCACATGTCTCACCACACGCAGAACCCGCATCTAAGCTACCCTCTAAAGTACGCAGAGTGTCAGTATCTGAGCTGGTGGCTGGGAGTATCAGATTGAGTGATGGTGTTCTTCTTCTTGACTCTCCTCTCCCTCTTCATGTTGGCCCACTGGCTGGGCACGCTTGATGTCTTGGGTGTCTGAAATGAGAAAGGCACATGGGTAAGGTTGTGGTGAGGGGAGAGGGGTAAAGCAAGAGGTGCATGCTTATACCATGTGCAGATTGTAAATCATAAGAGATTGTGGGGTGAGGGGAAAGTGCGATGTGAGAAGGAGGATAACGTATGAGGATATCGGCACCTTCTATTTTTTAAGCTTCGCTGCTGGCCACGGGCTCAGTGATGCCCTGCCAAGAATGGCCAGCATCGTCTCCTCCAAGGGGGTGGTGAGGTCATGCAGGCAAGCTTGTCCCCTGCCGGTTAAGGTCTGCTGGTGCTGGTTATGCACCACCTTTTCCTGCAAGAGAAAGAGAAGTGTGTCAGTGAGTGTGGTGCAATGTGTTTAGGTGATGTGCCTGTCATGGTTGAATAGCTGACATTGTGTTCCAGTGAGATGTGGGTGTGAGGCTTGCAACAGTGGTAAGTGTGTGCGGGTGAAGTGAAGCTACGAATGTGAGATGTGAGTCGTGTTTGGTAGAGATTGTTGGTAGGTGAGTGATGGGGGTGTGGTGCATTGAGCAGTGTGTGAGGCTAGTGGTGCAGATGGTGGGATATGGCATTTGAAGATGAATTCACTGACCTTGACCACTCGTGTGAGGTCATTAAACTTCTTTCGGCACTGGAGCCCCGTCCTGGGGGCGACATTGCTGGCAGTGACCGACTGGTGATCTGGTCCCACATCCTTCTTATAGTGTTTCTGGAGGGCTTCCTGGCTCCCTGCACAAAGGCCTCAGCTGCTATGTCCGAGAACCTGGATGCCATTTCCTTGGCCTGTTGAGCCATTTTGGTTTCTGCTGAAGCAGCTTTAAAATTTTTGATAACCAGAAGGCAGCTCATCTTTAAGATGTGCAGACTGCCTTTAAGAGGTGCAGCTAGATTTAAATAAAGCTAGCCTCACACGAACATCGCGAACTTCAGCCCCCTGCTGAGCACGCAGCTACTCAGCAGCGCACTCAGCGCTGGGCTGTGCGCTGCTATCATTTCAATTAGCAGGCAGCACAAAGTTTACGTGCTGCCTGTACTGCTTTCAACGGGCGCGGGCCGATCGCGCATCGCGATCCCCGCGCCTGTTTTCAGGGGCTATCGAATTTAGCCCCCCTTTATATATGTATTATATATATTTGAGAGTAGAGGAGAGGATATTCAAATTTGTGGCTGCTGCTAAGCTAGGAGGCATAGTGAATTGTGAAGTAGCAGAAAATTGGAATAGGATATAGATTAAATAAGTGGCAGAACAATGTCAGATATACTTTACCACTACAAAGTTGTGAGCTTTTACATTTTTGTAAAAATAGCAGATGGGGGCACGCTACAAATGGGGACGCGCTGGGGAGGGGAGGAGGAAAGATACAGAAGTCATTAAAAACTAATTCACGGATGCAAAAAGATATCAATAAGCTTCATGGGATGCAGGACTTCATCACAAAAAGGTATGGAATATAAAATCAAGGAAGTACTACTGCAGCTATACAGAGCATTGGTCAGACCTCATTTGAACTGATGTGTTCAGTTTTAGATGCCACACCTTAGGAATGACATACTGCCTTGGAGAAAGTCAAGTGACAATTCATCAGGATTACACTGGGTGAAGGGTTTTATTCCTTGGATAATACATGAATAGGCTGAGGCTTCTCTTGATTTTTCCTTTTGACGTTACTTCTGCAGCAGGCTCACAGAATCTGTCAACTATTTGAGTATATATATTATAAAGCATATATATTAAATGTCAATCACATGTCTGCCTGGTTTTCTTAAAGCGGAAATGCACTCTCAGCATTAATAACTAGTCAGTGTCGCCATAACACGTTTGTTTTCTCAGAATTGTGCCACTGGAAGTTATTTCTTCAGTCTTCGATATTTTTGCCGTTTGCTATCACAAGGAGTGGATCCTTGACTAGGAAGCAGCATTTGAACAATAGGATCTTCAAACTCAGATTCTTCTGCTGCTTTACCGCAACTCATTTTTATCCTGCAAATCTTGATCTGACCCATTTTCCTCTGAAGTCGGAATCAAATGTTGTTTGTTAAAGAAATACATGTAACACTTGTTAAGTTTTCCTGTCAGAATATTTAATAAAATTTTTGCTCGGTTATTTTGGCTTTAGATTTTTATCCAGAGTAGGAACTGTCGGTTTCTTTTGTCTTCCTATAATTAACTGTACTGAGCTATCACCTGTAGCTGTCGTCTTCTGCTAAGGTTAGTCTAGTAATGGTACTATGATAGGTTTGTTCCTTTGATTTGGATCATTAGCCTGGTAGAATTCACATGAAGACATTTCTATCTGAATGTTTTAATGCCCGGCCATCACACAGATACACTTGTTCTTTCCTCTCACTTTGTCAATCCTTGGTGTTCCTCATGGACTCTGTCAAGAATCTCGCTCCTCATTATAACAGGAAATATAACTCCATTCCGTTACACTAGCGAGCAGTCATTACTGAAATTTCTCCTCATATAGTATAATTTTCTCTCAGTTCATCAAGTTTGGTTATACTTAGACATCTCGGGGGAGAAATTCGGTGGAGCCGCAAACGGGGCGCCAAGCTCGCCTGGGCGCCGGAATTAGCGCAGCGATCGGAGCAGTTGCGACCGCCGGAAATTCAGCTTGAACGCCCCAAGAGGGACACGGGGCGAGGCTCGAGGCGCTCCGCATCCCTCTTAGGGCGCTGAAACTGAATATCGCAGCGCAATGTGCCGCAGCGCCACACGCTGCGGCACGGCGCGCTGCAGTACTGCAGGCCTTCCTCCCATTCTTAAGGGGGAGTGGCCTGCACCAGCGCGATCGGAGATCGCGAGTGCCGGCTAAAGAACCCAGCACCGAGGAGAAGTGCCGGGCTCTCGGAAAACAGCCGGCACTGCTGCGGGGGGAGATCAGGAGGCCGGGGACGGAGGTGCTGGCAGGCGGCTGCCGAAAAAAACGGCCGCCCCGCACCTCCACCTTAATTTGCGCCACTGCTGCCACAGGTAGGCCCCGTGAACCGGGCGCGATTTGCGAACGGCGCTACAGAGGCGGGCGCTACCGAATATCGAGATCAGGGTGGTAGCGGCGCAGCACAACAGGCTAACGTCGCCATTAGCGCCCCAGCTAAATATCGCGGGAGGCGTGGCCAGTGGCGCTAAAGCCACTGAGTGCCCTCTTTAGGTGTTAACTGGTGGCGCAGCCCACCGAATTTCTAGGCCCTCGTCTTTAGTATACCTGATACCTGAAGTTTTCTGACTGCACTTGTTACTTTCTCTTGTAAGTGCTGCTCTGTGTTCTGACATTGTCCTGCAGGTCTTACCTACCTCAACATGGGTTTCTACCTCTCTGCCTGACGCATCTGTAACTTGAATTGAATACCTGCAGAATGTATCAGCCACAATTAATTCTTTGCCTCAAAAACAATTTGCTTTTTCAATAAAAAAGTTAATTCGCCAATCCTGCACCCTCAGTGAGAATCTGCGCTCGAAGTGAGAACAGGTCGGAGATATGGGCTGCATCGTTGTGGCACCAACTCTCCTGTCCACACTCCTTTCAAGCATAGCTCCCCGCTAGGAATGTGGAATCAGTAATTTTACCTTTAAAGATCATAAGATGCATCAAATACTGTTGACATCTAAGCAGTTTTTTGTCTAAGCCTTGACTATTGATTAGTGGTACACTACTAAGAGCTTGTGGTCTTTGAATAATATTAGGAAAATGTCAGACGAAACATCTAATAAGGAAAATATAGATGCTCCAGACAGTTTGGCAGCACTATCCTCCAGTGTAGGAAGAATGACTCTTTCCTGCCACATTTGAGCGCACAATTTAGGCCATCAATCAGTGTAATACTGAGGGAGTGCTGCGTTGTCTGGGCCACTATCTTCCAGATGAGACGCTAAATTAATGCCCAGTTCAGGTGCACAAAAAAGATCCCATGGCACTATTCAAAGAATTGCAGGGAATTCTTCCGGTGTGCTAGCTAACATTTATTCTTCGACCAACATTGTCAAAACAAATTAATTGGCCATTAATCTCATTACTGTCTGTGGGATCTTGCTAAAGCTACGCTGTGGCCGTTTTTCCGGCAGACTGCTGTGATTAATGACATCAAAGGTCTCGAGAGATTTAAAATCTTAGGCCTCATCAAATTACAGAATATTAGCCTAAAAATTACTGAGCGCAATATTAGCTTGCAAACACTTAATGGATTTGCACCACTTTAATCACTATTTTACCAGAAATAAAATGATTAACCTCTGTTAACATTGTGGACAAGCTAATATCATACACACATGTTAAGCGTTTCAACACTAATATCATGCATATTAATTTGTAGGATATTATTGCAAAAATACATTACTGAACTCAATGCAGCTGACACTCAGCAGATGTGCTAATGTTTTGTTTTTAATTGTTACAGTAAATGATGCTGTGAGTTGAATATATAGAGTTATAGAATCATAGAATGATACAGCCGGGATATGATTGAGCAAGAAGGTGGCAGATGGAGTATAATGTGGGGAAGTGTGAAATTATCCACTTTGGTAGGAAGAATGGAAAAGCAGAATATTTTTTAAAAGATGAGAGACTTTTAGTAAATGTTGGTATTCAGTGGGATTCGGGTGTCCTTGTACACAAATCACAGAAACTTAACATGCAAGTACAGCAAGCAATTAGGAAGGCAATTAGGAAGGTTGGCCTTTACTGCAAGGGGATTGGAGTATAAGAATAAGGAAGTCTTGCTGCAATTGTACAGGGCCTTGATGAGACCACACCTGGAGTACTGTGCACAGTTTTGGTCTCCTTACCTAAGGAAGGATATACTTGCCTTAGAGGCGGTGCAACGAAGGTTCACCAGACTGGTTCCTGGGACGAGAGAGCTATCCTATAAGGAGAGATTGAGTAGAATGGACCTACATTCTCTGGAGTTTAGAAGAATGAGAGATGATCTCATTGAAACGTATAACATTCTTAGAAGCTGTTTCCCCTGGCTGGAGAGTCGAGAGCTAGGTCTTATAGTCTCAGGATAAGGGGTCGGCCATTTAGGACTGAGATGAGGAGAAATTTCTTCACTCAGAATCTTTGGAATTCTCTAATGCAGAGGGCTGTGGATGCTCAGTCGATGAGTATATTCAAGACTGAGATCGATAGATTTTGGGCACTAAGGGATAGAGGGATAGAGGGATATAGCAGGAAAGTGGAGTTGTTATAGAAGTTCAGCCATGATCTTATTGAATGGCAGAGCAGGCTCGATGGGCTGTATGGCCTACTCCTGCTCCTATTTCTTATCTATATATATAAAAGAGCTCTTCTGTCAGTCCCGATGTCTGTCTGTCTGTCTGTCTGTCCGTCCGTCCGTTCTCTATACGTTTGAAAGTTACAGAGCGTACCGACGCGCGCGTCGCCTCAAAAGAAAGCTTGCGATTCCGGACCGGTCATAGGCGTATTTACGTTTCGGCCGCACAAAAATCCCGCCCGCGGTATCCGAAAAACGTTCAGCCTTCCGCTCATTAGCATCTCATTAGCGACCGTGTGACGTCGAGGTTGACCAATCGGACGGCGGGTTCCTTCCTACAGTTGAGTGTCGAGTGACTCGACGATTGACCAATCCTACGCTTCGGTGACCTGACCAGTCAACCAATCAGTGCGTGTGTGGGCGGGCCTTATCCTTCTGAACCGAGGTGAGTGGCCGCCATCTTGATTTTTCACGATTTTTTCCCCACACTTTCAGTGTGTTAGGGAAGTAAGGTAAATATTTGAATTATGTGTTAGGGAATTAATTAACAATTTATTTGAGTTTTATATTGTGTTTAGCAACCCCCCCCCCTCCTCCTCACCCTCGCGCAGGGGGGACTCGGGGCCTGAAGCTCCAAAAATTTCTCTCTCTCTCTCTCTCTTTCTTCCCTCGCTCTCTCTCCTCCTCTTCCCTCTCTCTCCTTCTCCTCTTCCCTCTCTCCTCTTCCCTCTCTCTCCTTCTCCTCTTCCCTCTCTGTCTCTCTCTACTTCCCCCTCTCAGGTTTCACGGTGTCGCGGACGGAGCGCGGGCGGGCCGCCCGAAGTTTCCCGCTCGCTAACGGCCGCCAAGCCGCCCTTGCCTGCTCCCCGTGGGCCGCCTCGCGCCGCCCGCACTGACCGCGCATGCGCCGCCCGCCCGCAGCGGCCGTCCATCAGCCGCGCGATACACGGGGGACCTCAGCTCCGGTCCGTCCCGGCCTCAGAACCCGACCGCGCCTTAAGCGCTAGGCCCCGCACGGCCGCTATCGCAACGGCATCGGACCTCAGGCGCTAGGCAGGGGGAGGGGCCGGAGAGAGGGACAGAGGGGAGTGGGGGGGGTGGGAGTGGGGGAGGGGAGGGGGGAGGGGGTGGGCGAGGGGAGGGGGTGGGGGAGGGTAGGTGTGGGGATGGGGATGGGGAGGGAGGGAGGGAGGAGACAGGGGAGGGGAGGGAGGGAGAGGAGGGGAGGGGAGGGAGAGGAGGGGAGGGGAGAGAGGGGAGGGGAGGGAGGGATAGGACAGGGAGAGGACATGACAGGGAGAGGGGGGACACACAGGGGTAGGGAGACCAAGCGCCTCAAAATTGCCCTCGCAACGCGGGGCTCCCCAGCTAGTCTATATATATAAAGCGGCTCTTCTGTCTGTCTGTCTGTCTGTCTGTCTGTCCGTTCTCTATACACGCAAAAGTTATAGAGCGTACCTACACGTGTGTTACATCAAAAGAAAGCTTGCGATTACGGACCGGTCATAGGCGTATTTACGTTTCGGCCGGACAAAAATCGCGCCCGCGGGTATCCAAAAAACGTTCAACATTCCGCTCATTATCCCCTCATTAGCATTGAGTGACTGTGATGTCGAAGAGCTGCTATGATGTCAGAGCAGTTTTTGTGCTGTCATAAAGCAATCAATGCTTTCACTGTGCCCAGCCTACTCAGCTGGGGTGACTTGGGCCGGGCTTCTTCCTCTCTTTCTCTCCGTCTCTTTATCTCTCTCTCTGTCTCCCAGTCCTCTCTCTCTCTCTCCCCCAGTTTCTCTCTCTCTCCCCCAGTTTCTCTCTCTCTCCCCCCTCAGTCTCTCTCTCTCTCTATCTCCCAGTCTCTCTCTCTCTCCTCCAGACTCTCCCTCCTCCAGTCTCTCTCTCCCAGTCTCTCTCTCTCTGTCTCTCTCTCTCCTCCAGTCTCTCTCTCCCCCCAATCTCTCTCTCGCTCCCCCGTCTCTCTCTCTCCCCCAGTCTCTCCCTCTCTCTCTCTCCCCCCCTCAGTCGCTCTCTCTCTCCCCCAGTCTCTCTCTTCCCCCCTGGTCTCTCTCTCTCTCTCTCCCCCAGTCTCTCTCTCTCCTCTCTCTCCCCCCAGTCTCTCCACTCTCGCTCTCTCCCTCTCCCCCCTGTCTCTCTCTACCCCAGTCTCTCTCTCTCCCCCTCAGTCGCTCTCTCTCTCTCCCCCTCAGTCTCTCTCTCTATCTCCCCAGTCTCTCTCTCTCTCTACCCGTCTCTCTCTCCCCCCAGTCTCTCTACTCTTTCTCTCTCCCCATCTCTCTCTCTCTCCCCCAGTCTCTCTGCTTCCCTCTCTGTCTCTGTCTGTCTCTCTCTCCTTCACTCTCTCTCTCTCTCTCTCTCCTCCCCTCTCTCTCTGTCTCTCTCTCTCCTTCCCTCTCTCTCTGTCTCTCTCTCCTTCCCTCTCTCTGTCTCCCTGTCCTTCCCTCTCTCTGTCTGTCTCTCTCTCTCTCCTTCCCTCTCTCTCTCTGTCTCTCTCTCCTTCCTCTCCAAACGGGGCGATACCGAATTTCTAGCCCTCTCCCTCTCTCTCCCCCCAATCTCTCTCTCTCTCCCCATCTCTTTATCTCTTCTCCAATTCCATTCCAATTCCAATTAAAATGCTTTATTGGCATGAAAGTTTACAGAGAACCCATATTGCCAAAGCTTACATAGCAAAAAGGTACAGTTTTCCAACATTCTGTAGGTGTCAATCGATTTGACATTTGTTGGGTACATACAATATTACTTTTAAACAATATTAATTTTAAACAGTCTTTGTCTCTGTCTCCCAGTCTCTCTATCTCTTCCCCCAGTCTCTCTCTCTCTCTCCCCCAGTTTCTCTCTCTCTCTCCCCGTCTCTCTTTCTCTCTCAATCCTCAGTCTCTCTCTCTCTCTCTCTCCCCCAGTCTCCCAGTCTCTCTCTCCTCCAGACTCTCCCTCCTCAGTCTCTCTCTCCCAGTCTCTCTCTCTCTCCATCTCTCTCTCCAGTCTCTCCCTCCTCCAGTCTCTCTCTCTCTCCCCCCAATCTCTCTCTCGCTCCCCGTCTCTCTATCTCTCTCTCTCGTCTCCCAGTCTCTCTATCTCTCTCTCTTCCCAGTCTCTCTCCCTTCCCCGTCTCTCTCTCTCTCTCTCTCTCTCTCCCCAATCTCTCTCTCTCCCCATCTCTCTCCCCAGTCTCTCTCTCTCTCTCCCCCAGTCTCTCTACTCTTTTTCTCTCCCCCCAGTCTCTCTCTCTCTCCTTCCCTCTCTGTCTCTGTCTGTCTCTCTCTCCTTCCCTCTCTCTCTCTCCTTCCCTCTCTCTCTCTGTCTGTCTCTCTCCTTCCCTCTCTCTCTCTGTCTCTCTCTCTCTCCTTCCCTCTCTCTCTCCTTCCCTCCCTCTCTCTCTCCTTCCCTCCCTCTCTCCTTCCCTCTCTCTCTCTCTCGTCTCCCCCCAGTCTCTCTCTCTCTCTTGCATCACGGGGGGGCGTTTCATTCCATGTGTGGGCGTGCCTAATCCTGCAGCCTCCCGAAACGTCGCCGCCATTTTTTTAATACCGACAGCGACAGCACCAGCACAACAAACCCCCACAGTGCGGCTCTGGCAAAGTATCCCGCTCCCGGGCCCGCCGGAGCGGGCGGTGAGTTGGGGTCACTCGGGCCGGGCCTCACAACACTCGGCCCAAGACACAGAGCGGGGGAGCGGCAGCGGCCGGCCGTGAACCGCGCGGCCCTGTAAACTGCCGTTTTACAAAAAAAGCCTTGGCAACGCCGGGCTTCCCCCCCTTCCCTGCCCCCCTCCCGGCCCCTTCCTCCCCCTTCCCCTTCCTCCCCCTTCCCCCTCCCCCCTCCCGCCCCCTTCCCCCCCAGTCGCTCTCTCTCTTCCCCCCAGTCTCTCGCTCTCTCTCTTCCCCCAGTCTCTCGCTCTCTCTCTTCCCCCCAGTCTCACGCTCTCTCTTCCCCCCCAGTCTCTCGCTCTCTCTCTTCCCCCCCAGTCTCCTCGCTCTCTCTCTTCCTCCCAGTCTCTCGCTCTCTCTCTTCCCCCCCAGTCTCTCGCTCTCTCTCTTCCCCCCCAGTCTCTCGCTCTCTTCCCCCCAGTCTCTCGCTCTCTCTCTTCCCCCAGTCTCTCGCTCTCTCTCTTCCCCCTAGTCTCTCGCTCTCTCTCTTTCCCCCAGTCTCTCGCTCTCTCTCTTCCCCCCAGTCTCTCGCTCTCTCTCTCTCTTCCAACAACAACATGCCCTCAAAAAAGCCTCGGCACCCGCCGGGCACCCCCAGCTAGTCTATATATATAAAAGGATACATCTGTCTGTCTGTCTGTCTGTCTGTCTGTCCTTCGGTGTGTCTGTCCGGCTATACACTCTAAAGTTATAGAGTGTACCTACACGTGCGTTACATCAAAAGAAAGCTTACGATTCCGGAACGGTCGTAAGCGTATTTACGTTTCAGCGAGACAAAAATTGCGCCCACGGTATCCAAAAAAACTTTCAAAATTCTGCTCATTAGCATCTGATTATCCGCTCATTAGCATCGAGTGACGTCGAGGTCGACCAATCGTATGGTCGAGCGACCCGACTTTGACCAATCACTGCGTGGCGGGGGCGGGTTCCTGGCGCATGCGGGGCGGGCCCTCCTAGAGTTGAGTGATGGGACGATTGACCAATCCTACGCTTCGGTGACCTGACGGTCGACCAATCGGTGCGTGTGTGGGTGGGCCTTATCGTTCTGAACCGAGGTGAGTCGCCGCCATCTTGATTCCAAACTTTTCATTTCTTTTTCCCGCTTTCTGCGTCTTTAAAAAAAAAGTTGCTTTTAAAACACATATTGTTTTTTAAAAAAGTTAATTACTTTCTAAATCTTTTATCTAATCTCATTAATTTTCCTACCTTTCCCCGTTTTTCCAGGTAGGCCTCGAAGCCTGGGCGTCTGTTGCCAGCCATGCTGGACCCTAGGCAATTGTTTTGTGGCAAGCTCCTCCCACCCCCCACCCCCCCCGCTGGGCCCGATTCCGAACCAGCGGCCAGCCATCTTGGTAAAGGCTGGCTGGGGCTCACTGCAAGCTCCTCGCGCTGCACGGCGCACGCGCACCTCCACACAGAGCGCGGTCAGAGGGAAGCGAGCAGGTCAGCGGGGCGGGCTCGGGGCGCGGGGGGCGGGGCGGGGCTCGGGACAGGAGGGGAGGGGAGGGGGAGTGGCAGCGGAGAGGGTTACCCCGGCAACCGGGCTCGCCAGCCGCAATCGGCCGTCTCAAGCCGCTCAGGCCCGGTCGGCGGAGACAGGTGGAGGGTTACCAAGTCAACCGGGCCCGGGGCTCGTCTGACCGGGGCGCTGCGCTCGGCATGTCAGTGCGTCTGGGGCG